>NW_015115109.1:33909-38323 GCF_001443285.1 Poecilia latipinna
ATTTCTACGGATTAGTTAACATGTTATGAATGTGTTGTTTCATCATTAGTGACCAGTAGCCTGATGTTTCTGTTCTTCTCTTGGTTTGTTGAACTTCATGTCAGATGGATTTCAAAATGGCATAGTCGCTCTCTGTGGTGATGAAACTTGTTAGCTCCGCTGTTGCGGGCATGTCTATGTTGTAAGGTTAAAGTATCATGAGCTTTATTATTTGGGCCCGGTCATTAGTCCCACCACCCGGCCGACGCCGTCTTGTTCCGCTACTGCGTCACATGTTTGCCTGAGGAGCGGAGGCAGCAGTATGACGTCTTGTCTGGAGCTTATTATAACAAGGTAAGTTTCATGTTAAAATGATCATGTTTTTGACTATTTTTTATGGAGGCATTAATTTTCTGTTTACGCAAGAGTATCAATTCATATACATACTTCACTTAACGTACGTTTATTTGTTTGGATATCACGGTATATACGACTGTTTATCTTAACCGAACATTAAAACTGTCAGGAAAATCTGGAGGCCATTTGAGTTAACATTTAGCTGCGGAGGTCGTTTTCTTTAAGTTTTTGGCTGTAAACTGCAAAATGGGGGAGTGGCTGTGCTGGACCGTTGGCTTGATCTATGCCACAGGTGTCAAACTCCAGTCCTGGAGGGCCACTGTCCTGCAACATTTAGATGTGCTGCTGCTGCACCACACCTGAATACAATAATTAGGTGATTAGCAGGACTCTGGAGAACATATCTCCACAATGAGAAGGCAATTAAGCCATTTGACTCTGGTGTTTTGTACCTGTGGCACATCTAAAAACAGCCAAAATGTTTTTTCTTTGTCAGTGTGTCATGTTGGTGACTGAAGCCTGTGATGATGACTTCAACACATTTCTTCAGACAAGTTGGCACGACTTTTAATGCTGTCCAAAAAATTTTCTATAAGCTGACTAATTTCTTTAGTAATTATTTCTGACTTTTTTTTATGATTTATCTTGTAAACCAGGTGGACAGAGTAATTTGAATGTATATGACAGTGACACACACAGGTGAGTCTGATTAGTTTTGCTCACACTTCTTTTTAAAATATGTATTTATTATCCTAATGTTTCTGCTATATTTCCTGTTTTTCCTTACAGGCTGGAAAAAAAACAGGCATTCTTCTGTTTGTTCATGTTCTCCTTCCTACATCCAAGGGCCACAAGAAAAATGCCAAAACAGCTCATGTCAAACTGTGGACCATGTTGTCAGATATGTGCAGGTATGTGTTACTCTAATGATCCTAGGTCTTTGTAGAAGCACTTTCCTATTGGCTTCGTTTGCTATTTGAATGTAGCTGTGCTCTATATAGTTAATTTTTATTATTTGTCTTCTTAGCATTTTGCCAAAGATGGGAGCTAGTGTTGAAGCCTTCCTCGTTAGTGTGGAACCAGGACAGCCCTTCCTCCTGCATGTTGGTGAAAACAAGAGCAGCACCAAATACACTTAACCATCAGTGATCACAAGACCATCCATGGCCTCTTTCAATGAACTTTCAAAGCACACTTCACCTTCAGTGCAAAGTACCATGAATAAATGACCTTTGTTGTATATTGCTGTCAGTGCTGTTTGATGTTTTGAAATAAAAGTAGATTACATACCGCAACTGGTGCTGGTGTCTTTGTAGATTCAAGTGGCATCTAATGTCTTTTAAAATGAATATGGGGATTATTCATGGCCAGTAGTTTCTGGGAAAAAAAAGCTTTTTATTTGGTAGTAAATTGACAAAAAAAAGTGGGTAATGAGAGAAGGGGAAGACCGGGATGCAAACCCACAACAGCCACATTGAAAACTAGAGCCTCCATATGTGGGTTGTGCTTAACCCCTGCACCACCACAGCATACCCTGCCAGTAGTATTTTTAAAACTCAGATTTCTATGTTAATATATACTTTACACCGTTCTGTGTTAGATTAACACATTCATAGTAACGTTTGACTAAATACACTAGTGTTGAGTAAATCAACACTGATGTGTGTTTAATTTCAACTACTGTGAGTGTTGATTCAACTATATCACGAATAACACTTTCAAAAGTGTAATTTCTGCACCTTCCAGAGTGGACCAATATGGACACTTTCAACGTGTTGAATTCAACTTTGTAGGAGTTGATGGAACACTTCCAAATGTGCTGTGCAAAAGCACTTAAAGCGCAAGTTGCAGAAATTACACATGCTAAGATATTTAGAGACTGACATCTTCTGATTGGATGTAATATGGAAGTTCAGGTGGGAAAAGTGAACAAACTTGGATGGGTGTGTAAAGTCAAAGTTAGAACAGTTGTAACAGAAGGTGAAAAAAGAAATAATGGAAGAAAAGGAATTATTACAGGAGTGTAAATATGAAACAATTGGTTGAGAACTTGCGCTTTTAAAGCAAAGAAATGGACGTAAAAGGTGCATGAAGACTGACAAAAAGGTTCAGAGAAAGTTTAAACAGAAACAGAAAAGTTTGAAACAAAATAAGTGACAAATGAGGTTTTCTTTTGCTTGATAAGATTTAGAGTTAGGTAATTTGTGCCTAAACCAGCGAGATGTTTCAACTGTCAGGAATTTGGCCAAGTTGCAAAAAAATATGTAAAGGAAAAAGAAGATGTGATTGATGTTCTGGAGATCACGAATATGGAAAATGTGGAGTTGGAGTAAAATCAAAGTGCTGCAGTTGTTTAGGAGAGCATAGTGCTGCTTTTTTGAGATGTGAAGTGATGAAACGACAAACAGTTGTACAGAAAACAAAGGTAGTGCAGAAAGTAACATATGCAGAAGCATGATTTCTGTGACACAATTGGTAGCAGTACAAAATAGGGGAAGAGAATGGAGTTATCCAATACTTAATAAAAACAATAGTAGCAGTAATTGATAGGGAAAAGGCTGGTGTTTTAGTAAGCATGTTTGTGGAAATACATAGTGGGAAAAATGTACCAGTTAATGAAATACAGGGAAGAGAGAAAACTAAAGAAGAACTGTTGAAGTTTTAAGAAGGAAAGAGATTTGATGACGTAACCCTTCTTTATTGGAGAACTGAAAAGAGCTTTGGGTAGAACTAGGAGTAGTGCTCCATGTGAAGATGAAGTCTTCACATGGAGCACCACTGTGTGTGGTTCTTCACATTCTAGCCAGGAGACGCTGGGCCCTAACAGATCCTGAATGCGCTACTTCTGGTGTGCCTTGGGACAAAGAACAATTAAACGGATCTCTCCACGTAAAGTGGAGGGGGCCATCACACCCCACCTACAAAACACAGGTTCCCCCGAGCCAACAAAATGTAATCAATTAATACATCTATTTATTTTTCTTTCAAAACAATATTTATAAAAATATATACAAACTTGTTATAAATATTTACATTACCGATCGGAATTGCAGAGGTGATCCATCTCAGACTGATCATCCCAACATCATCTACTCCAACTTCCTGTTTTCAGCAATGGTGCACCTTAGAAGCATTTGAGTTAGGTGAAGTGAAGAGAGTGGAAGAGCGAGACCAGAACTGAGATCAAGCAAAACGGCCGAGTATAAGCGCATGCAAAAGAAAATCACTCTAACCTATCCCTTGACGTACACAATGTCCAAGAAATAGGATTTTCAAAAAGTGCCAGACTTTAAGGGCAACACCCTTAGGAAACTCAACACATGGCTCCCATTGTCTCACACAAAGCGTGTATTTGAGAAGGTAACCACACGAACTGCCCGATAAGTCACCTGGAGGCAGGAGCAAAACCAGCGCTTCCAGAGAAGAATCAATGCTCTGTTCGACCATATGTATGGTGCGGAGTGGAAACACAGGACCATCACTGAGAGGCAAAAACAAATGTGCTTTTCCATCTTCTGCCTCTCTGACAGGCACAGACTGAAAGTGGATCTTCACCTTAGCCTGAATGTACCAGGAACTTCAGGCTCATCATGACCGTTCACCAGCGCTAATGGCCTTCTAACAGCAGAGCTGATTGATAGGACTTTAGCCCACATGTGCGCACCCACTAGTTCATTACCTAAAATCAATGGAGCGCCCTCAAAAGGCAATGCGGGGCACACGGCCAATGTCACCTCCCCACAAAAGAGCTCACACTCCAGATGTAGTCTGTGAAGGGGAACATGCATGACATTTAAACTGATATCCTGCACGGAAACACAACCGCCCAACTCAGAATCCTCGGTCAGAGGCAACACGTCAGCCCCAATAAAAGAGTCGCATGCACCCGTGTCTCGAAGTACAATATTTTTACAGGCACCTTCCTGTCACCATCTACCAGGCACACATAACCAGTGATAACATAGTTACTTTGAAAAGTAACTTTAATCAGATTACTGATTACTCCTTGAAAAACTAACTTAGATTACTGACTACTTGATTTTGAAAGTAACTAAGTTACATTAAAAGTAACTTTTTA
>NW_015115109.1:42305-50161 GCF_001443285.1 Poecilia latipinna
GTACTCGTTCACTCGTGGTCGTTTTCACGTTTATTGCGCTGTTCATATTAATCTCGATGTTTGCAGTTTTCTGGAGCACAACGCGAAGCTCGACGTGATTCACAGCAAATATATTAACTTAACATGAACAAAGACACAACGGGACGGATCATCCGGGAAATGATGGACAGGGAGAGTCTGACTAAAACTAACTGGATGTCAGACACATTCTGGGATTTATTATGAGTCTCTGCTTATTTTCAAGCCCAAATGAGTAACTTCACCTTCAAAAATGAGCCCAAAAACCGCAACCCGCGTCTCATTAAATCTGCAAGTGACTTTAGAAAAAAACAAGCCCAAAGCTGCTTATAATAATCGGACTTGGCGACAGAAACTCAATATAGTTCCTGTTTTTCCAGCAATGAGATGCGCATTTCTCTCCTCCCTCCATTGTTTCCATTTCTCTCCTGTTGACACTATCGGAGAAACGGTGGTCACTCCCCAAGATGCAGAGGAAATAACATTGAATAACAAAATAAAATAGTAACGCAAAGTGATTTCAATAAGTAGCAGTAGTCTGACTACTGGATTTGAAATAGCAAAGTGTTTTCACCTTGGCATAATCATGGTAATTGGAGTCCGACAACATAGAAAACACCTCCTGGGCATGGCCTTCAAGTACACACTGCAACAAGAAAATGCGTGCAGAGTTCGACCAGCTGCGCGTCACAGCCACACGTTCAAAAATGACAAAGAACAAATGTTGTGACTTTTTTACACTTATGTTGTTCAGTATATTTGCATAAGTGACTGATTTACAATTATATGTTAAGCATAATTTACATGATGATTATTATTAATTGTATTGAACATGATTGTATATAATTACAAAGGTGAAGTGGAATATATTTAAGTGTGAGACATGATTTATTTGAATAGAGGAAGTCTTTTATTTTGAAGAATGCTTAAGGATCTGTTACTGTTTTGTCACTATCTTGCTTTGTTGACTTTTGATTGCTATTGGTTACGAACAGCTGTTGCCCGTTATTCAGCTGACGCCGTTGTTTTTTCCTCTTCAATAAATACTGAACAGAAAGGTTCAGTAAAAGAAATACGAGCCTCCGTCTTGTTTGAGAAGAAGCTTTACTCCGTAACAACGAGTCTGGATTATGTTCATTAAATTTAGGCAACAAACGTAGATTGCCGATGACATGAAACTCTACTTCCACACTATCACCATGAACTGAAGAATCAGAAGCTTCAGCCGCACCGCTATGTTTGGCCAAACTTAAATCAGTTACATACTTTGTTTTTAGGATATGTCCTGATCAAGGGCTGAAAAATATGGAAGTTGCACAACTCATATATATGGTTCATGGGAATGGAGCACCTTCATATCTGGAAAGTGTTAATCAAAGGTATGATCCATCCATATACTAATTGTTCTTTGTCCTGTGGCACACCGGAAGTAGCACATCTAGGATCCGCTAGGGCCCAGCGTCTCCTGGCTATATAAGCTGTTTGCTCCATCGTGCCAAAGGGGGCGAGAGGGAAAGAGCTGGTGGAGCGGAGTTGAAGCTGGCTGGCTCTTGCCTGCCCACTCTGACTTTGCTTTGCTTTGTTTTGTTGTTTTGTCTTTTCTTTTTGTATGTCTCCCTGCTCAGACCACCTGCTTTTGGCAATGCCAAAGGCTTGGAATTATTTTGTGGTTGTTGGTTGTCATGATTGTTGTCAGGTGTGGAGCAGTGTTTTGTCCTTCAACATAATCAAGGTGAGTTAAGTGTTGATCGTGTGCATCTGTTTGCAGCTTTGGTCCCCGGGTAGGCATAGAGGTGTTGCTCCCATTGTTTAATTTTTTTGTTATTTTTGTAGTGTCGCTTGGAGGTGGTTAGTGTTAACTGTGCTTGCGGTTATCTCAGCAGCACTTCTATGGAATTTTAGTGGGGTGGTCTGTATAGATTACCTTACTTGCCCGCTGGTTTAATGTGCATAGTATATAACTAACATTTGCGAGGAGATCCAACTCCTCTACCCTCGCAAACCAAATTCATTTGGGTCCTATGCTAGATTTTAAAACAAGCAGGTTTCTTGTGCACCCGTTGTGGACAACAGTGCACTGCAGGACTGTTGGCCTTGGCAGGTGTAGTCAAATGACACAGTGGTGATACTCTGCTCTTTGTTGAATCAGAGGTGGTGTTCTCAGCCAGCACTTCTGGAGACTCTAATGTAGACTCAGTGGTTGTCTTAGGTGCTGTGGCTGCAAGATATGTAAACGCTCATCTGTCTTCTATCCGTGTGTGGAGGGACCAGTATGATCAAAATGGGCAACTTGAATTTAAGACCACTATTTTTATAAAGATAAAACTGGTTGGAATAACTCCACTTGAAAAGTTACCTTTAAGGCACACAGACCTGCTACAGACGAGGCTTGAGACAATCTCACACAATTCAATAATTTTATTTATTGCACAATTGTTTTTAATCAAGAAATATACTCATTTAAAAACCACTCATTAATATAGATCATAATGGCTCAACTCAGACAGGAGTGGAAATCAGGGTAGTGACCTAAAAGTGGAAACACGGCAAACAAGACAGTAAAAATAAAGAAAATTGTGCACCAAACCAGAAAAAGAGTACCACCACCCGGAAAGTCCACCACCAACACCGCAAGCTGGCTGTTCCTGTCAAAATAAAGGAAAAGGAAACGACATTCCAATTACATACAATAATTAACAATTATACAGTTCAATCCATGACAAATAATCAAGCAGCAACAGTTGAAATTAAGGATCCGTCCTGGGACGAACCGCCACGCCGCAGAAGACGCCACCCACAGCGGCACTAGAAGAATCAGTCCGAGCTGGTCACAAACCAGCCCAAATCAGCCACCCTGGACGAGTGACAAGAGCCAGCTTTACACCAACCAGGACGGCGGGCATGAGGCCAGCAACCAGGACGACAGGTAGGCAGCTGACAGCAGATAACTAAGACGGGCAGATCGCCAGCCAGGGACAAGCAGGACAACAGGCTAACAGCCCGTCCCAGGACAACCAGCAGCGTCTATCAAAAATAAATGTTAGAAATGTAATCTGGAAGCATACAAAATGTTAGCATTTCACTTACCACTGAGTTCTATATGTTGTGCCTCTGACAGGAAGGAAAATCAGGCAGCTTGTATGGGCAGCCTGGATATACAACAGAAGCTGAGCTAAAGCTAAGCTAACCAACATCGAGTGTGGGAAGCTTCTTACCCGAGGAAGATCGATCCGCAATCAGAGTGTCATTAAGCACACCATCCAAGCGTGCATTAATACCCGGCTGTTATACAGAAAATGGAAATAAATCACAAGTAATAAGCTTGATAGAGAGAGATGATGACTGCCTTACTTAGCATGCAGCGCCAGCAAACATCAAGGTCTGAACTAGAAGGAAAACAACGTGATGTCAGCCAGGTGAGGGAGGGCCCTTTATATACAGACAGCCAGCGCCACAACCAATTAGATTCAGGCACTTGTGTGGTGCGTTCAGAGTCTACAGGGCATACTGCCATACTGCCACACGTGTCAAATTCTCACTTGCCATGGGGTGACATTTCAGTTTCCTATGAGCACAGCAAATGATCAATGTGTGTGGAGTGCTCTCTCACACCATCATTGATGAGGTAGATTACTAGTCCAAAGCGTTTCAACGATTGCCTTTAATCATCTCTCCTTTCCCCCAAGGAAATTTCTGACATATACCCGTTTTCCTGGTAGCAGGTGCTGTAATTTTGCAGCCATCTTTGTCATGGTAAGTCTTTTGTGTGTTTTGTCTTTCTTGAACAGCTCTCACAACTTGTTTTGAGAAGGATTACCCTACTTCTCAACAGACCCTTCAAAAACAGCTCTGCTGGTGCAACTCCAGTCACTGTATGTGGTGTGCTTCCGTACATCAGCAGAATGTTTGCCAGCTTGCTTGTCTTGCACTTACATGGTTAATCTTATCCACCAGAACTCGCTTCCTAAGTGCTGCCTTTACTGTCTGCACCAATCGTTCCACTGCACCATTTGACACTGGATGGTACATTGGCACCAGAGTCTGTTTTATGCTGTTCCTTTTCAGGAGCTGCTTGAATTCAGTGTACAAGATGCAAAAGCTATGGGTCCCCATTTTCCATTATGTGGGATATGACCACCCCCACACCATAGATAGACACATCACATGCTAACCTCAATGGTTTTGTTGCATCATAGTGTACTACAGCCTTGCTTCATAAAAGCAGTCCTTTTGATTTTCCAAAGGCTCCTTCACATTCAGACGTCCACTTCCATGGACTCTTTTTCTTCAGTAAAGTGTTCATAGGTTGCAACAGCATAGACAGATTCTTCATGAACTTTCCATAATAGTTCAACAGTCAATATATGAACGCAGTTCAGTTTCATTTTTGGGACTGGAAGCATTTATGATGATTTCCTTTTTTTGGTCAGTAGGATGGAGGCCTTCATTGTCCACAATGTGCCCTAAATACTCCACTCTGCCTTCCATGAATTTACACATGGACTGTTTCACTTTACCCCATATCTTTCCAGGCAACCCAACAATTCCTCTAGCTTTCTCAGATGTTCCTCTCTGGAGCCTGCTGTGATCAGGATGTCGTCCAAAAAATATGACTGCCTGAGTCTAGACATGGTCTAGTCCTTGTAAGATCTGGTCCATGACACCATGAAAGATCGATTGCACACTGGAAACTCCAAATGACAGGCAGCAATGAGCATACAGTCCTCAGTTTGTGTTTACAGTTAGATATTTTTCAGAGATTTTATCCAATTGTAACTTCTGATAGGCATGTGACAAGTCCAATTTGGTGAATAGTTGTCCTCCAGCCAGTGTAGCAAAGAAATCTATCAGTGTTTAGTAATGGGTATACTTCCTCTTCTACATTCTGGTTAATTGTAATTTTATTACAATTTTGATCTGTAGGATCCATTAGGAAACATTAGAATCCCCACATATCCTAATGGATTTGTCTGCTTTTGAAACAACAACAATGGGTGAAGCTCACTTACTCCGGTTTGTTTTGGATACAATGCCCATGGCTTCTAGTCTGTCCAGCTCTTTTTGGTTCTCTGAGGGCGTAGGATACTGGTTTTATCTTCTTAAAGAGTATGAAAACTTTTCTGCTCGTTAATTGATTGCTATTGTTTTTCTATTTTCTTCTGATGTACTCTGTTTACACAGGAAATTCCAGTATGTTTGAGGCAGTTTCCATCACTATTGCTGTCTGGTTCACCTCGACAGTGAAATGCCAGATCATTTTTGGACAAAAGTCTCTTTTGCATATCCCCAGTCTTCAGGTCGCGATCGCTTCATTAAGCTGTACGCCAAATTTACAATGTGGTGAGAGTGCTTTGGTTATTTTGATTGGTAACCAAGACAACAGAACTTAATGTTGCAACCTTACATGCGAGCATGCGCTGATGGGTACCTCTTTGTTATTGTTTTGTCCTTATGTCTGCTGACAAGGGTGCAGGAACCTATCATCTCAAGTGATCAGTGATCACAATGCAACTTATAACAAATACACATAACCATATGGACCCCAGCAGAACTAAAATACAGAATCGTTAAAATACTACGGTGGTCGACAGGTGCAAATGCATAGCAAACACGAGAAAAACAAATACAACAAAGAAAAGACGCAAACAAAAAAGACACGCAAAAAATATAAAAAATAAGTGTTCCAGACCACTAGAGCTTTGTGTCCGACTTCAGGGTCTGCATCCTTTCAAGCTTATGGGCTTGAGAAACGACCCGGTCTACGAAAGTGGGGTCCTGCGAAGGCAGAGAGCATTGCAGAGAGAAGCTGTAGCCTTCAGCTAGCTGCCTAGCCTCCACCTCGGCGATATGTTGCTTAGCAACCGTGACACAACATGATTTAAACAATGTTTGTAGATGTATAAATCTCACATTTCTGCTCGGTTCATCAGTGCATCACCTAATTGCAATATTGTTCCGACGTTTTCGGAAATGTCTGCTCCCGCTGTATTAACACCCAGCTCCCCTCACCTGCTGGTCCAGGTTTAGTATACCTGACTCATTTGGGCTTTTCCAAATGGCAGTTAAATACAGATATTAAGTCAGGTAACATCTAGTTGTAATATGGTTCACTCAAATATTTAATTTATTCCTGAGCAAATCGGTTTGACTGATTAAAGTTAAGCCTAAAAATACAATAGTTTGATTAAACTGTATTGTCTTACCTGAGATCTGGAGAGTATTTGAAAAGGGATTCTTTGCTTACATTCCTTGTGTAAATGTGCTATACGTGTTTGAACATTTTAGAATCAGACTAACAGATTTTTTAAATATGCAACAGCCTTTATTACAAAAGGTGAAGAGTAATAGAGAAATCAGGAGAAAAAAAACTATTTCGAGTCCGTTTTTTTTTCCTTCGCCGCTATGTGATTCACGTTGTCACGGTTGCTACACAACATAACGCCACGGTAGAGGCTAAGCAGCTAGCTGAAAGCTACAGCTTCTCTCTTCCGGTCTTCGAGGATCCAAAGATGCAAAACCTGACTTCGGACAAAGCTGTTCTTTGTTCGACTCCCCCTAGTGGTCTGGATCACTTCTGTTTTCACCATTTTTTGTTTGCATCTCTTTTTTGTTGCATGTGTTTTTCTCGTCTTTGCTGGGTGTTTGTACCTGTTGGCCACTGTAAAATACAGTGGTGAAAGTAAATATACCTTCAAATAGTATCGTTCCAGTATTTTTACAGTAAATTTAGTTTTACTACTGCATTCACTTTGAGTAAGCTACTGCCAAGAAAACTGTAATGATACTTTTTAAAGTACAGTCTTAGTTTTACTATAGAACATTAATACCTGACCCAGTGTAGGCTTCTTAGAAGTGCTACAATTGGTGCGGTTCTAAACTGCATAATCTGCATAATCAGAACTTCACATAACACAAAAGAGGATGCGATAAGTAACCTTCATAACAGAATTTTTATTTAAAGGCACCACTATGCCTCAAACCACATATATTTCCAGTATATTCAAACATTCAAAACAAATGACACAAAACCATTCCTCAGAGAACTGGTAAAAAATAGGCCTTCAAAGTCAATATATAGATTCACTAACACTGGAATAAAAATTGAAGACTTTCAGTTTACAGCAGGGGTCTCATTCTCGCGGCCCATTTTTTGCGGCCCTCACCCTCATGTTAAAGTATAATATTAGTGCGGCCCTCAGGGAGAGTGGACCTCTGAAGGAGCCCCAGCTGTTCCCACTGTTCCTCATCCTTGCTGACATTCGGTGCTAGATTAAGCTACACCGACTTAATGCACACTATGCTTGTAACAACAGTGCGTCAAAAGCGCCGCACGGTTGCGGCGCTTCAGTGCGACCGCGGGGAGGGGGGCTTCCCCCGCCTCCCTTGCGGTCGCTATTCCGGTATCTTCTACCATCAACAAATGCCACGATCAAACACAGAGACAGGCGGCTGCTACCGGGCTGCCCGTCGTCCGCCTCACCGCTGCAACCAATAGAAGCGAAAATGACGTCACGCGTCGAGACGTTCTCCGTGCGTCACTAGCTAGCTAAACACTTCTATGAAACGCGAAACAAGAGCAACGCCAAGTGAAATAAAGTAAATTTTGTCACACCCTCATCATGTCTTTGTCAAAGCCTGCAGTGAAGAGAAAGATAAGTGAGGAGCACAGACAATTTCAGCAAAGGTGGGAGATGCAGTATTTCTTTGTGGAGCACAGGGGCATCCCGACATGCCTTATTTGCGCTGAAAAAGTTGCAGTGCACAAGGAATACAACCTGAAACGTCATTATTCAACTAAACATGCTGATGAATATGCAAAATACCAGGGGGATGAGAGA
>NW_015115109.1:52647-56138 GCF_001443285.1 Poecilia latipinna
TTTTGCGGCCCTCACCCTCATGTTAAAGTATAATATTAGTGCGGCCCTCAGGGAGAGTGGACCTCTGAAGGAGCCCCAGCTGTTCCCACTGTTCCTCATCCTTGCTGACATTCGGTGCTAGATTAAGCTACACCGACTTAATGCACACTATGCTTGTAACAACAGTGCGTCAAAAGCGCCGCACGGTTGCGGCGCTTCAGTGCGACCGCGGGGAGGGGGGCTTCCCCCGCCTCCCTTGCGGTCGCTATTCCGGTATCTTCTACCATCAACAAATGCCACGATCAAACACAGAGACAGGCGGCTGCTACCGGGCTGCCCGTCGTCCGCCTCACCGCTGCAACCAATAGAAGCGAAAATGACGTCACGCGTCGAGACGTTCTCCGTGCGTCACTAGCTAGCTAAACACTTCTATGAAACGCGAAACAAGAGCAACGCCAAGTGAAATAAAGTAAATTTTGTCACACCCTCATCATGTCTTTGTCAAAGCCTGCAGTGAAGAGAAAGATAAGTGAGGAGCACAGACAATTTCAGCAAAGGTGGGAGATGCAGTATTTCTTTGTGGAGCACAGGGGCATCCCGACATGCCTTATTTGCGCTGAAAAAGTTGCAGTGCACAAGGAATACAACCTGAAACGTCATTATTCAACTAAACATGCTGATGAATATGCAAAATACCAGGGGGATGAGAGAGCCAACCAGGTTGCCAGCCTTAAAACATGTCTAGTGAGGCAACAATGTTTCTTCAAGAAAGCAACCAAAGAGAATGCTGCAGCAGTCGAAGCCAGCTATATGGTTAGTGAGATGATTGCCAAGGCTGGAAAACCATTCACAGAAGGAGAGTTTGTAAAAAAATGCATATTTCAGGCTGCAAGTATAGTTTGTCCGGAAAAGAAAAGTCAGTTCAGCAACATCAGCCTTTCTGCCAACACAGTGGCAGAGCGCATTTCTGACCTGTCAAGTGACATTTATCATCAACTGTGTGAGAAAGCCAAATGTTTTGATGCATATTCAGTTGCTCTTGATCAGAGCACAGACATAACTGACACTGCTCAGCTCACAATTTATGTCCGTGGTGTTGATTGCAATTGTGAAGTGACAGAGGAGTTGCTCAGAGTAATTCCAATGCATGGCCAGACCACTGCTCATGAGATATTTCACCAGCTGTGTGATGCCATTGAGAATGCAGGTTTGCCATGGAATAGGTTTGTTGGAATAACAACTGACGGAGCGCCATCAATGACGGGGAGGAAAAATGGAGTGGCGGCACTTGTTCAAAAAAAACTTGAGGAGGAGGGTGTAGAAGAGGCCATTGCTCTGCACTGCATTATCCACCAGCAGGCCCTTTGCAGCAAATGCCTGAAGTGTGACAATGTGATGTCTGTTGTTGGGAAATGCATCAACCACATCAGATCCAGGGCTTTAAAGCACAGGCGGTTTCGTGCTTTTTTAGAGGAATTGGAGTCAGAATATGAAGATGTGCTCTGTTTCACTGAGGTACGTTGGCTCAGCAGGGGAAATGTATTGAAAAGATTTTTTGATCTGAGAGAAGAAGTGAAAGCCTTCATGGAGAAGGATGGGATGGCTGTTCCTGAGTTGAATGATCAGAAATGGCTCATGGACTTAGCTTTTCTTGTCGACATCACACATGAGCTGAATGCACTGAACANGGTTGCCAGCCTTAAAACATGTCTAGTGAGGCAACAATGTTTCTTCAAGAAAGCAACCAAAGAGAATGCTGCAGCAGTCGAAGCCAGCTATATGGTTAGTGAGATGATTGCCAAGGCTGGAAAACCATTCACAGAAGGAGAGTTTGTAAAAAAATGCATATTTCAGGCTGCAAGTATAGTTTGTCCGGAAAAGAAAAGTCAGTTCAGCAACATCAGCCTTTCTGCCAACACAGTGGCAGAGCGCATTTCTGACCTGTCAAGTGACATTTATCATCAACTGTGTGAGAAAGCCAAATGTTTTGATGCATATTCAGTTGCTCTTGATCAGAGCACAGACATAACTGACACTGCTCAGCTCACAATTTATGTCCGTGGTGTTGATTGCAATTGTGAAGTGACAGAGGAGTTGCTCAGAGTAATTCCAATGCATGGCCAGACCACTGCTCATGAGATATTTCACCAGCTGTGTGATGCCATTGAGAATGCAGGTTTGCCATGGAATAGGTTTGTTGGAATAACAACTGACGGAGCGCCATCAATGACGGGGAGGAAAAATGGAGTGGTGGCACTTGTTCAAAAAAAACTTGAGGAGGAGGGTGTAGAAGAGGCCATTGCTCTGCACTGCATTATCCACCAGCAGGCCCTTTGCAGCAAATGCCTGAAGTGTGACAATGTGATGTCTGTTGTTGGGAAATGCATCAACCACATCAGATCCAGGGCTTTAAAGCACAGGCGGTTTCGTGCTTTTTTAGAGGAATTGGAGTCAGAATATGAAGATGTGCTCTGTTTCACTGAGGTACGTTGGCTCAGCAGGGGAAATGTATTGAAAAGATTTTTTGATCTGAGAGAAGAAGTGAAAGCCTTCATGGAGAAGGATGGGATGGCTGTTCCTGAGTTGAATGATCAGAAATGGCTCATGGACTTAGCTTTTCTTGTCGACATCACACATGAGCTGAATGCACTGAACAAGAAGTTACAAGGCCAGGGGCAGCTTGTCAGTGCTGCCTATGACAACGTGAGAGCATTCTCCACAAAACTTGTATTATGGAAAGCCCAGCTCTCTCAGACAAACCTTTGCCATTTCCCAGCATGTAAGGCACTTATGGATGCAGACACACCATTCAGTGGTGAGAAGTATGTTAATGCTATTTTGAAGCTACAGAATGAATTTGATCACAGATTTGGAGACTTCAAGAAGCACAGAGCCACTTTTCAAATTTTTTCAGACCCCTTCACCTTTGATGTGCAAGATGCCCCTCATGTGCTTCAAATGGAGCTTATTGACCTGCAATGCAACTCTGACCTCAAGGCCAAATTTAGGGAAGTGAATGGAAAAGCAGACAAACATGGGCAATTTTTGAGAGAACTGGCCCCCAGCTTCCCCAAGCTTTCCCGAATGTTCAAGCGGACCATGTGCCTTTTTGGAAGCACATATTTGTGTGAAAAGTTCTTCTCCACCCTGAACTTTAACAAGTCAAAGTACAGGTCGAGACTTACTGCTGATCATCTTCAAGCCATACTGAGGGTCTCAAGTGCCTCCTCTCTCAAGCCAAATGTGGCACGGATATGTGAGAGGAAGCGTTGTCAAGTCTCTGGCAGCAAGGAGTAAAGCTGAAGAAGCTATGTTCTGAAGAACAGTTCATGATCTTCATTCGTTCCATTAATGTGTTCAGGAAAGTTCATGTATTGGAGAAATCATTAAATGTTGATGACGTTTGAGGATATTTTGTTAAATGTTTTTTGTGGAATCCTTTATGCGGCCCAGCCTCACCCAGACTTTGTGCTCCAGCGGCCCCCGGGTAAATTGAGTTTGAGACCCCTGGT
>NW_015115109.1:60859-63210 GCF_001443285.1 Poecilia latipinna
ACAAAGAAGTAGGATCATTAGAATAACCACATACCTGCACATATCTGAAAACATGGTCCACAGTTTGACATGAGCTGTTTTGGATTCTTCTTGTGGCCTTTGGATGTAGGACGAAGCACATGAACCAACAGAAGAATGCCTGGTTTTCCCAGCCTGGAGAAACAACAGGATAAATAGCAGACACATTAGGATAAACATTTTAAAGAGAAGTGTGAGCAAAAATAACCAGACCCACCTGTGTGTGTGTCACCATCACAGTCATTCAAAATACTTTGTCCACCCGGTTTACCCTGGAGAGCATTTTTCACCACCTACAACATAAAGCATAAAAATGTCAGAAATAATTACCATGAACACAACTCAGACATTAGGCATTATAGAAATTAGTCAGCTTATAAAAACATTATGGAGAGGATTTCTTCTACCAACCTGTCAGAAGAAATATGTTGAAGTCATCATAACATGCTTCAGTCACTAATACGTTGCAATTGTGGGAGCAACTCTTTAGCAAACACTATTTCTTTAGGGAAACTGACAAACCTATCTTTGAATTTGACTAAACAAGTGTTTAATTAACATTGTGTTTTTAACATACAACACCAACACTGGTAATATAACACTTTTGATTATGCTCTGTAGATTTTGATTAATTCCCTAAAAGATTTATTATGGAAAGTATTTTTGTCTTTCTATTTAATATTGTCTTTAAATGCTGGTTCTCTAAGATGCAAATACAATTAAAATGTCTTGCCTAGGAAAAAAATTGTAATGAACAATTATTTTGCGGTAGTTTGCTGCCAGTCGTCAGTCTTTATTGTGACAATACAAGAAGAGATCAAATTGACAATATCCTACCGTATTTTGGAATAACAGTATGTTACTGCTGGAATTCCGCTGTAAATTTACAGCCATTTCTAAGAGTGCGGTCTATCCCACAAATCCGAAAACAGCTTTAAAGATTTTTAAGGTTTGCTAACTTCTACAGACATATAATCATAAAAACAGCTTTACCATGAACAGATTTCAACTCTACCAAGATCCCATTCACCTGGACCCTGGAAGCTGACGCTGCTTTGCTCAACCTTAAGAATCAATTTGCCAACACTCCCATTTTCACCCAGTCCGACCCCAGTAAAAAGTTCTTTGTTGAAGTTGAGGCCTCCAAGACTGGGGTTGGTGCTGTCTCTTCTCAATGTTCAGATTCCGATGATAAGACTCATCCAAGTGCTTTCTTTTTTGCAGACTTTCCCCTGTGGTAAGAAATTCTGATCTGGGGGACCGAGAACTTCTGGCCATCAAGGTTTCTTTAGAGGAGTGGCATCAGTAGTTGGAGGGAACAAAACATCTGTGCTCTTCTGGATAGATCACAGAAACCTGTCCCATCTTCAACCTGCCAAACGATTCTACTCCTGTTAGTCTCACTGGCCCTTGTTGTTCTCCCACTTAATTCTCTCAAACTCTTATTGTCCAGACTAAATAAAAATCAAACCAGATGCCCTCTCCAGACTGTACTCACCCGATAACTTTGAAAAGACTCCATCTTTCATCCTTTCTACCTAGTTGCACCACTGCTCCTGTCACATGGGACCCTGAAGACATCATAACAAGCTCTAGAGACAGAACCAGAGTCTTCCACCAGTCCACCCAACAGAGCATACGTACCCACACCAGCAAGAGCCCGACTCATACATTGGATCCATTCAGCCAACTTCTCTGCACATCCTGATATCATCAACCATCACTTTTGGTGGCCATCTCTATACAAAGATGTCAAAGGATATGTCCTCACCTGTACCATCTGCGCTTGCAACAAATCCTCTCAACTTCCATCTGTACTACTTCAACCTTTGGCCATTGCTAAGCACCCATGGTCACACATATTTAATGATTTTGTCACTGGACTCCCCTATCCAAAGATATGACCACAATTTTCAATAACATTGAAAATTGTAAAGCCTGTTATCCCCTCTCAAAAAGCTCAAAAAGCTTTTCACAGCCTTTTAAACAGCCCAACTCCTAGTCAAACATGTGTTCCATCTTCGTGGCATCCCTCAAGAGATCCTGTCTGACTGTGGTCCCCAGTTCATCTCCTAAGTTTGGAAACAGTTCTGTTATGCCTTCAATGACAAAGTCATAGTCACCTCCGGTTAACATCTGCAATCCAATGGACACACCAAAAGGATGAAGAACTAGAATCCACACTCAGCTGCCTCACTTCAACAACTCCTTCAGACAGGAATGAGTTCTTACCATGGGTTGACTATGCACACAATGGTAACACTTTATTTGAAGGGGGTTGAATAAGACTGTCATGACACTGTCATAAACATGACATAACACCTGCCATGAAC
>NW_015115109.1:68846-75278 GCF_001443285.1 Poecilia latipinna
TGACAGGTGTTATGTCATGTTTATGACAGTGTCGTGACAGTCTTATTCAACCCCCTTCAAATAAAGTGTTACCCACACAATTCACACATCTCTGCTGCCACTGGTTTGTCTCCCTGTGAAGTCTCTCTTGGTTACCAACCTCCATTATTCCCTGCAGATGAGAAAGAAATATTTGTGAAATTAGTCCGCCATCACATCTTCTGCTGCAAAACCATCTGGCCCAATTACCATTGCTGCTTTCCATCGCACTTCTGAACAAAACTGCTGCTTTGCTGATCATAGTACTTACCCAGTCAAAAAGTCTGGCTTTCTTCAAATAATGTTCTACTGAAATCCATTTCCAAGAAATTAGCAACAAGATTCATCAGTCCATCTGAAATCAAATTCATTGTTTGTTCCACTGCAGTTCGTCTTGGCCTCCCATCCATTCTTCGCATTCACTCCACATTCCATGTGTTCCAGATCAAGCTTGTCCAGGCCAGTGCACTGTGGGGTTTGGGATCTGTCTGGGAGTTTGCTCAATCCCTACAGCCAACCCCCAGAGGGAGCGATGGGATGGCTGCTTCCCTGTGAGTGGACTAATTGCATGCACCCGCAAATCATCTGCTGCTCCAGCCTGAGCATAAGAGAAGCCAGTCATCCGGTGCCTGAGTGTTAGCCATACCTGGTACTCTGTGCCTCCCAGTGCTTGTATCTCTCTGTGGGCTGAGGTTTTGTGATCTTTTGTGACTTACCTTATAATCAGATTTAAAGGCTTTTTTAACAGTGTTCTGGATTCCACTCCCTGTGCTGCCTTGGTTTCTCCTCACATTCGCAAGACTCTCTATGAAGATTTCTGGTTCATTCCCCATGATTGGAAATGCCTTGCTACTGTTCCTCCAAGTTAGTGCTGCGTAATCTGTCCGTTCTTCAACGCCATTACCATCCAGCATCTCCCATTTGACCGCTCTAAGGATCCTCTGCTCCCACCTTTACACAACTCCCGATTAATCCCCACACAAGGACTCAAACCCTGGAACCCAATAAGGCAGACACATCTTCATATCCATCAGTAGGAGCTCCAGTAATAACACATTCATCATCAGTGACTCTGTTTCTCACTGTGTTCCCAGTGTTCCCACTTCCCCCGCTACCAGACTCCCAAACAAATACCCACATTCATTATTCATTGATTGTTCAGTAAACTTTATTATTTTTTTCTTACTGCCTCCTGGGAATATTCTACAGGTGGGCAAAAAGCATACCAAAAACCATGACAGTTTCCCTTTCGCAAGAAATTTTTTTTTTTTTGTGTGTGTACCTCAACAAACACCATACATTTGCTGGGCAATTTTTGGTTTTCGTTTTTTCCTTTTGGTCTCTGCATGTACTTCCTGGTTATCATTCGCCTTGGCTTTTAGCAGCAGCTGCACTAACTTGTGGGAGCAGGCTATGCCAATAACTTTGTCTTGCGTTAGCTCTTGGCTTTGGTACAGTAACGTTTCTCATACCTTTGGTAAGTTTGTGGCTAAAACAATGCAGCCCCATATTGGTTTCATCATTATTGGTATAGACACATTCTTTGGCCCAGTCCCAATACTACACTGTAAAAAAGTCAGTAAATTACGGTAACAAACGGTAAAAGACCAACAGTTACTGACCGTCATATCCAAAAACATTTCATTACCGTAGAAATTACATGGAACTACTATAAGTCAATGCACATATATCTCATGAATTTTTGACAGTCATGAGCTATAAAAAAGAAAAGTATTGTAAAAATAATAGCAATGGTAAAATCCATAGAAAAAATTGATTTTTACCAGTAATTAATAATCAATGGTCCTAATTAACCAAATTACAAAGTTTGCTGGAGTTAATCAGCAAAATGTTGCATATAACCCTGAACTACATTACAATAATTGATTTCTACAAATACATCTTAAAATATATTATTCTCTTCTATTGGCTTCTAGTGAAGGGATTCTCAAAATGTTCTGCTTGTAAATCTATATATTGTATTTAGTAAATAGTTATAGGGTGACTCAATCATAAGCATTTTAAAACAATGCATTACAAAATAATTGCTTTCATTATTTAATCATTTATTGGGAAATATTAATATATTTATTTCACAGTACATTGATTTTTTGATTAACTTATGACATATCTATTCATTCAAGCTTTCTTTTTACTCATAAGGTTCTCCATACCTTTCAGGGGTCACATCACAATGATTTTGAAAATCATCTTTTGACTCCCTACCTCGGGAATCCTGTTCTAGTCAACATTTCTAAGAGAAATAAAGGCTCTAGTGACCGTTCATTGAACGTGGTCAGATAGGACCTGTAAATGGTAATGAGGGAGGGTGAAGACATGCATCTTGGGTGGTGAGACCTAAACTCGAACCTGTGACTACCGCGTCAAGAACCTTCTCTGTTCAAGAGTTGTATGTTACCTCTGAGCCACCGCAAGGGTATTGCATGTTTAGGCTCACAGAGAAATTTTTCTGAGTGACGTCACCCGTACAAGATCGCTCCTCCCCACTCATCTTCATGTGTCTCCATGATATGTTTTATAAACAGAGTAATGACCACAAGTTGTGTTTTGTTAATTCGCCGATTAAATAAAAAGAAATAGAATAATAGCAGCTACAGTGTGTGAAGAGCATTACACTCACTGAGACTCGAGTCCCATTGTCCATGAAAATGACTCGTTCAAAACAATCAAATCGTTCGTAAACATTACACCACTAACAGGATTTACATGTACCGTCAATTCTTACGTAAACACAGAGTTCTCCATTTTCTGTTGAGTATTTAAGCACAAGCGGGACTGCGGTTGCAATCGATTACTTAAGTTGCTTGATATGTTAACTGCGGTTTAGTTATGATGCAGTCTGACGGTGGGAGGTCTCTTGTCTATGGGTCCGGAATATAATTTACATAAGGACGTTGTTGTCTTTAATACCAAGAACACAGGAGAAAAACAGAAGAGATTTAATCTTGACCACGTGCCGACGATCGAACCCAGGTATTCTGAAGGAGAAGTGTAGACAAGCACCAGTGTGCCATTTTTCTTCAACTCGAGTGAAAGATTCAGATCCAACTGCTTGGCACATCTCCTGGACATTAGCACTACCTGACAGGATCCTGTTGGCATTAAAGTAAAGTGCAGCACAAATGTCCTTGTATTAATGACTGATGTGAGGGCTGAAATTATAGATAAAACGGGAAAAAAAAACTGGTGAAAAATGGTAACGTTTGAAAATATAATAGCCCAAGAATTCCAAAACATCTAATTGTAACCCTCTTCATACAGAAATTTCTGCAGTTACTCTCCAATATCTCGGGTCCCCCATTTCTCACATTGTCTTTCTCCAGGTCTCAGCAAAACGATAAGAGAAACTCAGGATTTGTTCGAACATAGTAGGATAACCGCCACCTGGCTTTCCTAAATTGAAACCCCAGGATATGCACATCATTACCGTTATTAACTTCCTCAGAATTTTCACTCATCCCACTTTCTGAAACGGGGTCTTTTGTGAAGTGCGCATGTTCCAAACGCAAGTTAACAGTGCTGAAAAAAATAATTAAAATATATTTCATTTTATTTCTATTACGAAATTAAATATATATTTTAAAAATTTAAAATAGCACAGCATTTTGAAATAACCGATTAAATAAAAATATAAAAGATAAATCACGTTTCTGCCACTTCTGGAAGAAAGTGGCCAGAACAGTGCTGGAACTTCCGGAGCAGAAAACTGTCTTTCTCAAAGGGAATAAGACACTTCTCAGGTTCTGCCCAGTGCCGTTGCCAGGTAAGCACCTGCTCCGATTAAACCCTAATTTACTAATCTACTAAAGAAATGTTTACCTGCAATTTCTCTGGCAATTTGGCTAAAACATTAAGACTTTATTTACATCATGGTAAGCTACATCGAAATGAGCCGCGATGTTTATTTAAATTCGCTGCTGGCTCATTTTTATCAGAAACACAACATCTCTGGTCCTAGTAGCGTCGGAACGGTTGTTACCGACTTTAAATGCTCGTTGGCATTGTGTGACCACCAGTGTCAAACTACTAAGGCTCTAATAGCTCACTTGAAGCATCATATTGTGAAAGGGCGTGCTGTGAATTGTCCTTTCAGAGGATGCAAAAAAGTTTTTCATGTGAATTCCTCGTTTACTGCCCACATTTCCCAGAAACACAGAGATCTTGCAGAGAATATCCATGACTCATACAAATGTTCTTGTTCTCAGTCATTGTCTGTTCACAATGATCCAGATAACATTGAGTCACAAGTAAATGAGATTATTTTACAGACAGCTCCAAATGAAAGTGATAATGATATTACAGAGGATTTCAGTGATCATTTTTTTTTAGAAATGTCTCTCTATTTTACTTGAAATTGCAAGGGCAGTTTCTATTACCAGCTTCAACCACACAGAATATTGTTGAGGAGATACAAAATATACACGAGTTGGGCCAGACATACTGTTTGAGCAAATTTGGTCACTGCTAAAAAATGAGACGCCATTATCAGATGAAGACATCACCAACATTTGTGAGTCTGTCAAGGGATTTGATCTATTCTCTATATGCCATACTGGGCCGATGAGGACAGCACACTCGAGCGCAAACCTTCAAAAAAAAACTTCAACTATGTTGAGCCTAAGAAAATATTTTAGGAAGAGATGAAAACAGAACAGATAGGTTTGCCTACTATGTTCCTCTGAGGAAGACTTTGAAATGTTTGTTGGAGTCTGATCTGTGGAAGAAATCAGGGCAGCACACGTCTGAGTCTCCTTCAGACATTCTAAGTGACATTAATGATGGTCGGATATACAAATCCAACTACTTTTTTGTGGAGAATCCGTCATGTCTCAAGCTAATACTGTACCAAGATGCATTTGAAGTGGATAACCCTTTAAGCCCGACGATCCCTCGTGAGGGATCTGTTTTCGGGTCTTTTCGGCTTTCTCCGTAAACAACCGCTCCACGTTACTTTTTTTTTTTTTTTTGTCCGAAAGAAAAGGCTTTCATCATTCGAAAACTATCCCGCATCCAAGTTTTGCTCAACATGTTATGGTTTTACAGCTATTTCAAAACAGCTGTCGAGACTGAAAGGTCCTCGGAGATTTCATACTTTTCTTAAAACTCTCTTCGAAAACAACCCTTTTAGTTGATCAGAGCTCCATCGACAAGAATCACATGACAGCAAAGGGACTGACCTTTGTAGATATCATATAATCGGCTATGTAAATTTACTACCGGGTCTGAATTTTGCCTGCGTAATGAGACCCCCTCTCGTGCGTAATCCGTGCGCCCTGCATGCAGTCTTTGTACGGAGATTTGTTTGATGAATACGGACTGAAAACGGAGTTACGTCACTTTTCAGCGTTCCGTCAGTTCAGTTTTGATTTATTTATGGAGAATCCATCATTTGTCATGGCACAGCAGAAGAAACTGGATGATTTAGAGGCTTTGTAATGCGCACACGGAGCTTTTCTGATAGACACTCACGAAGCTGCACGGCAGTACCGGATGGCTGCGTTTTGTAAATGTAAATGTAGCGAGTTTTACCGTTCACGTACCTTCGTGTCGGGGGTGGGTTAGGACTGGGGGGGCTAGAGCAACTGTATGTTGTGTTCGCTTCCACCTTATGGTAGAGCATATTTTTAGCTCTAGCAAAATATATGCTAAAGTGTGTGCTAATTCACCCTCACGTCACTTCCTTCTGGGGGGGAGGAGGGGACACATAACGTATGTTGTGTTCGCTTCCATATTAGAAATGTAGAGCTTTTGCTCCTTCACATCACTTCCTTTGGGGGGAGGGGGGGAGGGGTTGTCTTCGCATCCGCCTGAATAATATGTAGTTGCAACCCTGCGGTGATTTATTTATGTTTTACTGAAAATGTTTGTTTTTTTTGTTCATTACTTTGTAGTAAAACACTAAATTTTTATGTAATTACTATTATTTTCCTTTGTTAGCTATACTTCAAGAAGTTATTTTTTTTACTGTTTTACTGCGTTTCAATAAAAGTTTTCCAGTTGGAGTCAAAGTAATAGCATCAGTTCATTATTATTATATATATTATACAGTTATACATGTAAATGTGGTAAATGTCATGACCAATGGTTAGATTATATGTACTAAGTTTCATTCAATGGTAATCAGTGATTTAATTTAAAGAAATTCCCAGTATTGATGTGAAAAACACATTTGGCACAGTTTGGAGACATTTTTGGAGAAATGACCTCTCCACCTGGGACATTTCTCAGTATAACATTTATAAAACACGATATTTTTCAACTGAGTGAGTCCAAATTTGGTGAACTTTTACCCAACATGTAGATCTAAAAGTCTAAACTACTTTTTTGTGTGAAAAATAATATTTTAGTGACGTTTTGCAATGTTTATTTATAACAAAATTTTTGTGAGGTAAA
>NW_015115109.1:81035-83225 GCF_001443285.1 Poecilia latipinna
CTGTCAGGTTTCCGATATGTGTCCCCCCTGATGACAGACTCGTTCCTACGCCCTTGGCTGGAGATAATCTAGGCTCACATTGCATTGGTGGCTTCTCTGAAAATTTCAGTTGCACACAGCATTTCTGCAGATACTGCTTAATAACCCGATCAGAATTTCAGGGTGAGGACCCAAATGTGTGTGGACCACTCCGCACTATTGAGAGGTACAAC
This sequence comes from Poecilia latipinna, assembly GCF_001443285.1. NCBI lineage: Eukaryota > Metazoa > Chordata > Actinopteri > Cyprinodontiformes > Poeciliidae > Poecilia > Poecilia latipinna. The sequence goes on from NW_015115109.1 coordinate 81,248, forward strand.
TCTGCTCTTGATGAACTCCAGACAGCCGAGGAACCGGACGTAGAAGGTGTAAAGTTCAGGTCAATATTTAATTCTTTGAAATACTTTCATGTCTGTCTTCCAGGTTTACCTCCTTGTCTAGGTCATGACCTCTTTGAGGGAATTGTGTCTTATGACCTGGCATTGTACCTGAAGTATTTCATTAAGAAAAAGGGATGGTTCACTTACTCCACTTTGAACAGGCGCATTAAACAGTTCAAATATTGTGACTCTGATGCCTCCTCGAAGCCGTGCGAAGTCACTTATAACGCAGCAAAGCTCTCAGGACAGGCTATGCAGAACTGGAACTTTCTAAGGCTGTTGCCCCTCATTATTGGTGACAAAGTACAAGATACAGCAGATGATGTGTGGCAGTTGACTCTCCAGCTGAAAGATACTGTAGAGTTGATATGTGCTCAGAAAATCTCTTTGCCTCAGATTGCATATCTTGACGTTGTTATTCAAGAGTATTTGGAGACGAGAAAAGCGCTTTTCCCACAATGTAATCTAAAACTAAAGCACCATTATTTACGCCACTATCCAGCTCTGATTATAAAATTTGGACCCTTGATCAGACTATGGACAATGTGTTTTGAAAGTAAGCACAGTTATTTCAAGAGATGTGCTAGACATTTGAAGAATTTCAAAAATCTCTGCCTCACCCTCTCTGAAAGACATCAAATGTTGCAGGCTTATGTTTCAGCAGGCCTAAGCGGTCAGACTATCTTACAGATTAAGTCTGGTTCTCCATTTTACTCAACATTATACAGTAAATCAATTCAAGATGCAGTTAGACAGTTTGACTTCACTGAGACCAACACAAATGCCACATTAGAAATACTCTACAAGGGAACATCTTACAAAAAAAGGCCAATTTCTTGTTACAGGGAGCATAGAGGCAGTGGAGTTTGGTGAACTACAGCTTATATTGATAAATAATGAAGCTGTCCATATTCTGGTCTCAGTGTATAAAGCAGAATTCCTTCCCGAGTATCACATGTACTCGGTTAGGAAAGATGATGAAAAGATGCAGTGTCTAAACATCTGTGACTTGATAGATTTCTATCCATTACCATCTTACATAAAGAATGGAAACAAAATGGTTCCACTGAAACACAGTGTGCTGTCACATTAAACCAGAGTTTTTAAAAGTTCAGTCCAGGACCCATTTGCAGCCTTTTGACTGTTTTTTTTTTCTTTATTTTGTTATCTTTTGCCAATGAAGATAATTCCCTAATGAAACAGATTTACTAATCCACCATGATTGATGGAGTCTTTACTTTTAATTAAGGCAAAATTAATGCAGAAAAAATTAACTATTACCACAAAAAGTTGCCTATACATTTAAAAGTTTAAAGTGCCCAAACTTTTTGCATTCTTTTGTGAGGACCACATGTATCCGGCATCTTTCTTTTGGCCCTTCACTTCTTTTGACTTCAAGATTTTTCACCTTGGGACAAAAGGTTTGGACACCGCTGTACTAATGATGTTTTGGAAGAAGTCTTAGGTTGTTATTTTTGTGTTACTGGAATTTTTTCACTGTTTTGTTCTCAGATATGGATGATGACTCCCAAAGCATCATACGCAGGGTTATTTCTGAGGGGTTGCCAGATCTCCCAGTCTCAACTCTACAGACTTTGGAGGAGACACTACAATCTTTGGGGGTGGAGACCAATGAAGATTTTCAGTATATTAATGAAAATGATCTGAGATCTGTACTAAAACCAATTCAAGCAAGGAAGTTACTGAATGCTTGGAAACAAACCAGTAGGTACATTATATCAGAGATATAGCAGCATATCTTTACCTTTTGTTCATTATTATATACTTTTTATCATATAGCACAGACCAGTGGAATTTCCATTGAGCCATCTCTGTCGTCGTCATCTCCTTCTACAACCAGCACATCGTCTGCCTCTTCATTTTCTATACATCCCACGCCAGTAGATTGGGTTGACAC
>NW_015115109.1:88180-89523 GCF_001443285.1 Poecilia latipinna
ACCGGAACTGAGTTAAAACTATTAGTATTTTAAAACATGTTTAATCATAGACATAATATAAGAGATTATATTATGTGTTTAATTAAACCCGTGTGAAGCACGTGATTACTCTTACTACCAGGATATACTTAAGGCTCATGATGTGACCTCATCACATCAGTCACGTGATTTCAGCGAAAGACGTCTAGTCAAACCTTTCTATTTCATTTCTGCTTTATGTTTCATTAAAAGAACAGAAAAACTAAATATTTAGAGGGAGAAAATATAATCAGTTAAACAGAATCATTTCTTTAAATAGACCGTATTTCCCATCTATTTTAAATTGAGTCTGACTTCTTCTGACATTTACTTTGGTCCCTGAACGTCTCTGAGTTTTATTTTCACTTTCCTCATTTTGACGCAGTTTGGATTTGCCACGTAAATCTCAATCTGTGGGTAAGAAACTTCAGATTTCTTTCTTTCTGACTGGTTTAGATCGTTTTAAGGGTCGTTGCGTTCAGAATCAGCAGAAACTTCCGCTCCATAGTTCCCAGTAACAAACTCCCAGCCGAAACTGGAAGGGACCGATGAAAAAATGCCCGCAGAAGAAAACACGGGCGGTGTTCTGTCAGATCAGCATACGTTGTCAGATAGTCATACGCTTAGCTCAGACATACGTTGTCATTACCATATGATTTTATGTAATCAGCAACATAGAATCATGATGTAGATCACCATACACTTTGTTATGAACAGTTATATGGCATCCTGACTTAGCGGTTAAGTAGGTTAATGAGTTTTACACGGGCGTGTGTTGTAGTTGACTGCAGCTGCAGCCAGACCTGCTTTAAATACACTTTGAAACCACGACAACACATGTATATCCATCTAGTTATCACATTATGTCATATTATAAACAATTTAATTACTTATTTTCATCATAACTTGTTGGGTATACTGACAACTACACTGACGGTCGGACTTCTTAATGCGCTGGCATGGTACTCACTGCATGTATGCTATTCTGACAGCGTATGGCTATCTGATAGAACACCAGCAATATCTGTCAGACACGTCATTATCATAAAATTTCATTTAATCAGCAACATAGAATCATGACGTAGATCATCATACACTTTGTTATTAACAGCTGTATGGCATCCTGACTTAGCGGTTAAGTAGGTTAATGAGTTTTACACGGGCCTGTGTTGTAGTTGACTGCAGCTAGATCCTGCTTTAAATACACTTTGAAACCACGACAACGCATGTATATCTATCTAGTTATCATATTATAAATTGTGTGGTTGTCACTAACGCAAATTAACCCATGTATGTGTATTAAAATTCACTGTAATAATGTTTCT
>NW_015115109.1:95129-97013 GCF_001443285.1 Poecilia latipinna
GAACAGGTTTCCAGAGAACTTGATTGAGTGTTTTGAGATGGAGACAAGGCCAAAATCCCACCTTCGAAGAGAAATGATTCGGATTGTCGTTTCTGCAATGATGGAGGTGTGTGCTTCTCCTCACAAGCAAGAAACCACAGAAGTGGCGAAAAAATTGACAGCAAAATATCCACTTTCACTCCAAGATATTATTGAAGGTGATATAGTGGGGTCAGGGTATTATTCACTCGTCAAGCAGCTACAAAATCAAAAGTCAAATTGAAAATGCTAAGAAAATAACTTAAACTCAGACGAGATACGAGATCTTATGCAGAGCACCTACTACACTCAAAGGAAAGAAATAAACCAGGGAAAAGACCTACAAATTATGGTGAAGGAGTGGCCCTTCCTGTTTCAGGAAATTGGTATGACGATCCACTTCCAGGAGCGTAAATCTACTAGAGACTTTCCATAAAAATCTCGAACAAAAGGGTAAAAGACTTCTGGACTACTTAACCTGTTGTTCACAGGTTGTCATTCACAATGACAGGGGTGTCAAACTCCAGTCCTCAAGGGCCGCTGTCCTGCAGTGTTTAGATGTGCCACAGGTAAAAAACAGTGGAATGAAATGGCTTAATTACCTCCTCCCTGTGTAGATCGGTTCTCCTGAGCCTTGCTAATGACCTAATTGTTCTTTTCAGGTGTGGTGCAGCAGAGGCACATCTAAAAGTTGCAGGACAGCGGCCCTTGAGGACTGGAGTTTGACACCTCTGTCACGAGAGGACCCAAATTTGGGTCCTCTCGTGAATGACAGGTTAAGGACTGTCTCTGCCCACAAAACTAAACGAGTTCTTCAAACTGTCAGAAACCTGGATATTCTGAGAGGACAGGTCCAGGGCTGCTCTGAAGAGTTGAAAGATCTTGTCCTCCTTCTGTCTCATTTCAATGACAAAGAGGAAACCCTCTTCCACTATGTAGATGAGACATGCCTAGCAGGAGAAGTAAAAGTGGACAACTTGCCTGTCACACCGTGCTTGATTGTATGTGGTAAGTAAATATTAATATTCACTGAGTAATTTTAAGAAAGAAATATTACACTGGTTAAAGTTTGTATAAGACTAATTGTTTTCTGCAATATTTTTTTGGCAGGAACCTCCTGTTATACTTCCAACAATTTTATGCTTGGCATTGACGGCAATGTTGTGAATGACCAAATACCAAGCTTCACATCCGCTATATGTCTGATGTTAGCAAGTTATTATTGCTTCAACATCCATTATCTGACTCATCTGGCCTCCACACTTGATTTCTTTCAGAGGTAATAATTTTTTTGTTTTTTTCCCTCATTTAGATGAAGTCATATGTCATTACAGTGGTTGATTTTCATGTATTGAATAGGTGCTTCCTTAACATCAATCCAGACCGGGGGACAAAAGTCGAAACCAAGAAGAATAAGAAGAACGTGTCAGTGAACCCAAGGGTCCTTACCCTAATCTCTGAAATCTCAGATCATGAATGGAGAGGGAAATATTAAAATGGACTTAATAGTCCAGCAGAAATGTTAATTTTGATTTCTTACACACCACTTATAGAGCAGAATACAAATTTCACTGCAAGAATATGGTTTGCAATCTGGATGGATAGAATTTACATTTAGTTTTCATATTTCTTAGTTTTAGGATCTATTGAATTTATTTGAACAGGCTTGCTGTATGTTTTGCTGTAATTACAAATGCCTGAATATGTAGACAAGTTCAAGACAACAGCTACTTTTTTTTCATCATTGTGAGAGGCTGTTCCTTTAGTTCAGTAAAATGAGAGAAGAGTGACTTGTATTTATTTTAAAATTGTAGAGTCATTTCATTTAGATGCTCCATTAATATCTCAGCCAGGACTGCAACTAAT
>NW_015115109.1:102185-103314 GCF_001443285.1 Poecilia latipinna
TTGGTTAAAGCCTGTGCTTCAACCATAATCCCTCTTATTTCTACCATTACTCACTCCTCTCTTTCCACTGGAACAGTTCCCGCATCATTTAAAATTGCTGCCATAACCCCTATCTTAAAAAAACCTGGTGCTGATTGCTACAATCTGAATAACTTCCGTCCTATCTCCAACTTGCCTTTCATCTCTAAAATTCTTGAGAAGATAGTAGCATCGCAACTTCACACTTATTTATCCAACTATAACCTGTATGAACTGTTTCAGTCTGGTTTTCGTCCCCTCCATAGTACAGAAACAGCTCTCATAAAAATCACTAATGACCTCCTTATGGCAGCTGACTCTGGCTTGCTGTCCATTCTTATCCTACTTGATTTGAGTGCAGCGTTTGACACTATTTGTCATGACACCCTACTTAATAGACTGTCTTCCATTGGTATCACTCAGACTCCTCTAAACTGGTTTAAATCATATCTCTCCTGCCGCACTCAGTTCGTTCGGATCAAAACCTTTTCTTCTCAGCCTTCCTCTGTTACATCAGGAGTTCCCCAGGGCTCTGTCTTAGGGCCCCTTCTTTTTATTATTTATCTCCTTCCCCTGGGTAATATTTTTCGTAAATATAACATTGATTTTCACTGTTATGCGGATGACACCCAGCTTTATGTTTCCAGTAAGCCCGCCTCCAATCTTCCACCATCCTCGCTTACTGACTGTTTGACTGAAATTAAATCCTGGTTCTCCTCTAATCTACTTAAGCTTAATAGTGATAAAACGGAGGTCCTTCTCATTGGTACTAAATCTAATCTGGCCAAAATCAAAAACTTTAGTCTTGAAATTGATAACTGTTCTGTTTCCCCCTCCCCTCAGGTAAAGAGTCTGGGTGTTATTCTTGACAGCACCCTTTCTTTCCAGTCTCATATTAACAATATTACCCGCTCAGCTTATTTTCATCTACGCAACATCAACCGTCTTCGCCCTTCCCTTACTTCCCATTCCGCTGCCATTCTTGTTCACTGTCTTGTGACATCACGCCTGGACTATTGCAACTCCCTTCTGTTTGGTCTCACCCAGAAATCTCTTCATAAACTTCAACTGGTCCAGAACTCAGCTGCCCGTATCATTACTAAAACCCCAT
>NW_015115110.1:0-2574 GCF_001443285.1 Poecilia latipinna
GAAAACTGTACTTAAGTACAGTAACGAAGTACTTGTACTTCGTTACTTCCCACCACTGACTTTCAGCACTGCTTGAGTGATGATGAAAGGCAGATGTTTAATGTTTAATTGCAGGATCAGTCAGGAGTATGGCAAACATATCCAACAACTTGAAGATTGTTGGTTGAAATTCCAGCTGGCGTCATTCTGTATAGAATGACGCCTGTATAGAGTTCAAACGTTTTCATTGGTTCGCCAACTTCCCTTAATAGTCCAAAAGCCCGTGCCACACCTAATATTGAGCCTCATGTAGCTCAACAGGTTAGAAATAAAGCTTTGCAGTTGGTTCATTTCTTGGAGTGCTGGACTTGGTTTATGCTAAACATGTCTTCTGTTCTGGTGTCCAAATGATTCAAAAATTCAAAGAATATTGTTCCAGAAGTCTTGGTTCTTCAGGCATGTTTTAAAGAGCAGAGGCTTCCTCCTTACACATCTTGAGAGTAAGCTAACCTTTTTCAATCTCTTTCTTACTGTACATTTGCATTGCATAGGCTAGACTGGAAATGTAACTGGTTATCTGCGAGACACAACCTTTAAAAGGTAGCTGTTCACTTCCTATATCAAAGTAGTGCAAAAATGAATTTTAAATGTACCATATTTTCCGGACTATAAGCCGCACTGGACTGCACCCCCCAAATTTAAGGAAAAACATACATGTAAACATACACGTATAAAGCCGCACTGGACTATAAGCTGCAGATGTCTCTGCCGCTCTAGGTTTTCCAAAACGATGCAGAAGCATGCAGCAGAGGGGGGCGGACACCCAAAATTTGAGTCATAATAGGTTAATTGAATATCACATTTATTATGGTTGAAAAAGAAAAAGTTGCCAAGTTTAGATTTAATTGAACTGATTATGAGGGTGTATGAGTTTGAAGAGAAAAATTTCCTTACTGTCTGCTACTAGCATGTGCTAAATGAAAATGGGAGCGTTCTTCTACTTCTTCTGCTGCTTCTTTAGAGTTCAACGGCAGCTTGCATCCATTATTTCCATTATTGTTGCACTACTGCCATCTATTGGATCCTAATATTTATACCTCAAATTCTCATAATGATCCCAGTTTTTAAAAAACGAAAAATCTTCTTTTTCCTCTCAGTGCTATTAAACTGATCAACAACATTCTCAAATTTCAATTCCCTATTAAAACCTAATTCCGTTTTAATGGGCGCCTTCTTCTTTTATTTCCAATTTTGACTTCCAATGATTCACTTCCTGCTAAAGAGCCCCCTGGTGGTTGAAGAAAAATCCACATATAAGCCGCACCGGACTATAAGCCGCATGGTTCGAAGCTTAGGAAAAAAGTAGTGGCTTATAGTCTGGAAAATACAGTACTTTTAAATAATATTCGAATCTAGAATTAAAGGAAGTAGCAGACAGGTGAGTGGAGCTTTGGATTCCAAGTCCAGTGTTGGCATAGTTACTTTGAAAACGTAACTTTAATCGGATTACTGACTACTTCTTGAAAAAGTAACTTAGTTAGATTACTGACTACTTGATTTGGAAAGTAACTGTGACATTAAAAGTAACTTTTTTAGTTACTTTTAGAAGCTGCTGACAACAACACTCCACCACCTGTGAAAATTACATTAAGCTTTGCCAATATTTAATTCAAAGCTATTTTATAATAGTAACATCAACTATGTATTTCCACTTATAAAGTTGGACTGAAGGACAGATTGTTAAATGGTTACAACAGTACAAAAAAAGTTTGTAATTTGTGTGTTCCACTATTGCCTGGAAAACTCTATGAGGATTTTAAAGGCCCCACCCCCATTGCCCCAGCCTCCAGGTTCTGGGTTACGGCCCTGCGTTTGCTGTCACAGCGCAGCGCACAGAGCTCCTGCTGCCGCTCCACAACTCGGATATCCTTCTGCATAGATTTATGACACTTATCTTAATATTAATAATTATAATGACGTTTAGTTGCACAACATACGTGGCTCTTTTCACGTTTATTGCGCTGTTCATATTAGTCTCGATGTTCGCTGTTTTTTGGAGCGCAACGCGAAGCTCAACGTAATTTAGAGGTAATATATTACCTTGGCATTAAGACACAGGGGGACTGATCATACGGGAAATGATGGACAGGGAGAGTCTGACTAAAACGACCTGGATGACAGACACATTCTGGGATTTATTATGTATCTCTGCTTATTTCCAAACCCAAATGAGTACCTTCACATTCAAAAACGAGCCCCAAAAACCGCAACCCGCGGCTCATTAAATTTGCAAGCGACTTTAGAAACACAACAAGCCAAAGCCGCTTATAATAATCGGACTTGGCGACAGAAACTCAAAATAGTTCCTGTTTTTCCAGCAAAGAAATGCGTATCTCTATCATTATTTACATTTCTGTGCTCACACTGTCGCATATAAGCGGCGGTCGCTCCCCAAGACGCGTAGAGTAAATAAAATTAAACTACAAAATAAAATAGTAACGCACAGTAACGCAAAGCGATTTCGTTAAGTAACTGTAGTCTGACTACTGGATTTGAAATAGCAATGCGTTATATTACTCGTTACTGAAAAAAGTG
>NW_015115110.1:5518-8803 GCF_001443285.1 Poecilia latipinna
ATTAGTCTTGATGTTCGCTGTTTTTTGGAGCGCAACGCGAAGCTCAACGTAATTTAGAGGTAATATATTACCTTGGCATTAAGACACAGGGGGACTGATCATACGGGAAATGATGGACAGGGAGAGTCTGACTAAAACGACCTGGATGACAGACACATTCTGGGATTTATTATGTATCTCTGCTTATTTCCAAACCCAAATGAGTACCTTCACATTCAAAAACGAGCCCCAAAAACCGCAACCCGCGGCTCATTAAATTTGCAAGCGACTTTAGAAACACAACAAGCCAAAGCCGCTTATAATAATCGGACTTGGCGACAGAAACTCAAAATAGTTCCTGTTTTTCCAGCAAAGAAATGCGTATCTCTATCATTATTTACATTTCTGTGCTCACACTGTCGCATATAAGCGGCGGTCGCTCCCCAAGACGCGTAGAGTAAATAAAATTAAACTACAAAATAAAATAGTAACGCACAGTAACGCAAAGCGATTTCGTTAAGTAACTGTAGTCTGACTACTGGATTTGAAATAGCAATGCGTTATATTACTCGTTACTGAAAAAAGTGGTCCGACGTCAGTAACGCGTTACAAAGTAACAAAGTAACAAAGTTACGCGTTACTGACATCACTGTCCAAGTCATATGTGGAAATTGGAATTACAGCTCCTCGAAAAGAGCTGGATGTTCGTTTCAAAGAGCCGTTCAGATGACTGCCTGGGGTAACTCCTTTTGTCCAGAAAATAAATACAGACTGGACTTGGATGAGATTATTTTCTGTAAAAACATTTCATCCCACAGCACAAGCCCCTGTGGATGTGTTGTGTTACTGACGCTGAAAGGAGGACATGGGTGCCAATGTGTCAGCTGGAATCCCCTACCGGGCTGCGGGAGCTGTCTGGAAAAATCCCACGCCATTTCACTGTTTCCACACTTTGTTACGTCACAGCCATTATTCCAAAATGTGAAAAAAGTGTGAATACTTCCTATGTCTAGGAAAGTTATTGCCTGCAATTCCAGCTTTTGTTTTCCCGTACAATAAAGATATTTTTAAAAATTCCATCAAACAAAGTCAAATAAAAAATAAAAATAAAAAAAACCTCTGAATTGTTTCTGTATGTATTTATTCTGCATTGTCTTTAGAACTGCACGTTTGTCAGCCTTCCAGGGTATTTTTGGCTAAGCTTCCAAATTGTTTTTTAAACTCTACCAGCTTTTAACATGAGTCCTGGGTTTCCTGGAAAGCGTAAAGAGGCAAGGGAAGACTAAAGAGAATAGTAGAGTGGTGCCTTCCCTGTGCATGCGAAAGGAGACTCATGAAAAATTGACAACTTTTGGGGTGGTTCATCTAATTAATGTTAACATAAAAACAAAATCTCTGCAGCTCCTGTCAAATCACTCGGCACAGATCATATCCGGACAAGACAGAGGGGTTGCGTGGATGAATGGAACAGATGATGGGGGGATTACAGCGAAGCACTCATATTCCTGCCTTTTGTATTGGAGAATGCCCTGAGGCAAGCATTAACAGAGAGGGAAAGACTGACATAGGAAATGAGGGACGGGGGAAAAAAAGATATACATTATTGACATTACCCTCATCATCATCCCTCTCAGCCCTACGTGTCCCTCTTTCTGCATCACTCTCAGCAGCCTTGCTGGAGGCCCCACCAGCCCTTCACAGGTGCAGGGTGCAACCTTGGTGGCTGCCGTGTTGTTGTTAACGAACAAGAGACCAGCCATATGGGTGAGACAGAATGACGAGAAGAGATTCAAAGAGGGAACAATCTAATCCTTGATTTGTCTCAGTGTCTTCTTACCCCGTTCCTTTCTCTCTCTCAAACAAACTGTCTGGACTACATATGTGCTCCTTCACCCTTCTCTTGGCCAGGACCAAGGCCAGTGCCCCTGCCACCTTACCCAGGGCAAGGGCTGCATATTTTGGGAAGGTGGGTACTGCAGAGGGGGTGATAGATGGGCTGGGTGGGCAGATGGCTGAGCCCTAAGGCCTCCACTGGTGTGGCCGGTGGTAAGAGTGGAGGGTGGGTGTGTGTGAGTAAATGGGAAGAGTGTTCATCTGTGTGTGAGTGTATAGGTTTTCTGCTTGAAAGGATGGATGGAGGGGCACCAGTGCAGAAGGACTTCTTCTGGTGACAGAATGTGAAGAGAAGACAGGGAGGTCAGGGACATTGCTGCAGACTGAGTCGATTCACTTACAGCTTTAATTACTGATGTAAGCTGTTATCCACACTTACTGGTACTTCAAGAAAGCTGTTGGATTGCATTTATTCAGGGTAAAAAACATATACTTTAAAAATGAATTACCATTACCATATTTATCTGCAGTCCAGCTTTATACAACCCCTAAAGCCTGAGCATAAAGAGGCCTGTAGTCTTAGGTCTTCTCTTTAGAACTTTTCCCAACAGAACCTTCTCTCAGCATGGCCCAACTTGTATGGAGTGAAAATAGACTCAAAATATCTGTGCGTGTGTAAAAGGATTTGTGTGTGTGTAAAAATATTTGTGCGTATGTAAAAATATCTGTGCGTGTGTAATACTGGATTTGTAAATCTTAAAACTAAAATAAACCTACTCCTACGCCTATAAATGTTGAAAAAGTATGCACAAGTCACCTGGTACACACACACAAAACTACATTTACACACAGATTCGGTGTTATGGTGCTCTAGGGGCTCTCTTTCTGAGAGAGCTCAGTGTCTCTCTGTTTCAGTTCTGCCTGGCTGCCAAGTGAAGAGTACTGGAGCTCGTCAGCCTCCCTATAAAGAGCAGCATGCTGGAGAAGCCAGATCCCCTTTTTTTTGTCCTGCGCCTTGACCTGATGTGATCCTGTTTGAGAGCTGACTGTTTGTGGGGACTGAACTGATCTTGCTGTGAGCATTTTGGTGAATAATTGTCTAAGAAGTGTTTCTGTTCACAGTGGAAACTGGTAGTGGTTCTCTGCCATTTTTGTTGCAAACTGTTTTCCTGTGTTAGCAAGGGAGTTTAGGTTTTGTATTTTCTTTTAGTTCTTCTTTAGAAAGTGGTTGTTTTATTTTATAGTTATAAGGGGGTGTTTTGTTTATTATTTTGGCCTTGGAGACGCTGAAGCATAAAGCTTCCCTGTGTTTTCTGTCTCCTGTAGTGTTGTTTTATCAGAATTGTCGGTAACACTTTATTTGAAGGGGGTTGAATAAGACTGTCATGACACCATCATAAACATGACATAACTCCTGTCATGAACATCAATAAGTCTTCATGAATATTTATGACTGTTGTCATAAAACGTCAT
>NW_015115110.1:12076-13097 GCF_001443285.1 Poecilia latipinna
GTGTTTGAACTCAGCTTGTTGTGAGCATCTTTGTGAAAAACTGTTCAAGAAGTGTTTTTGTTCAGAGGTGGAAGCTGGTAGGGGTTCTCTGCCATTTTTGTTGTAACCTGTTTCTCCTGTTTTTGGTTAGTAAGGGAGTTTAGGTTTTGTATTTTCTTTTAGTTCTTCTTTAGAAAGTGGTTGTTTTATTTTATAGTTATAAGGGGGTGTTTTGTTTATTATTTTGGCCTTGGAGACCCTGAAGCATTAAACTCCCCTATGTTTTTTTTGTATGTCTCCTGTAGTTGTTGTTTTATCAGGACTGTAAAATAAATTATACTTTTTTTTACTCATCAACTGTTCGGATTACTTTTTCGTTTTATGTTAAAGCCCAGTGCCAGAACTTACTTTAGGGATTTTAGGGTGGGGTTGTAACATCCGGTTACGAGTGCACAACTATTTTTGAGACTCATTTGATGCTTCAGGACGCTCCCAGATTTGTGTGTAGATGGTGCATTTTACATACTAGTAAAAGCTGGGTCATCTGAGTTTTGCTCTGAGTCTCGTGTTTTTCTCCTCTAAACGTTTCTCACTATGCTTGTGCTGAAGTGGCAAATACGTTAGTTCGGTGGAAAACGGTATATCTCAGCACTTCCTTATAATATCCTAAAATTATTTATAGACATATTGTGCATTTTTGAGCGGTACAGGAGACTCTAAGTCAGTGGTTCTTAACCTCAGGGGTTCGGCGGAGCCTCTGCCACAGAGGTAAAGACACACTTGTGTAAAGTCGTGATGACGCGCCCCGCTTTGCCATCACTTGCTGCAGAGGATCACATTACATTGCTTAGCCAATCAGTGCTGCGGAGGAGCACTGAATGAAGGACTTCCACTCTCGGCATGGTTTTGAACTTGTGTCTTGAATTACTTCAGCAAAGCTCACCGTTTTTCCAAATTCTGTAGATTTCGGTGTACTTCTAAATCTGCTCCTTAGTCACATCTTTTCGGGGTTGCTACTGCCTCTAGTGCCGTGGGGGTAACA
>NW_015115110.1:19751-37184 GCF_001443285.1 Poecilia latipinna
AATGTCTTTTATACAGAACTCCCAAAATACTCATAAATTCATCATATGCTCTGTGTACATCATCCACATATACATTAGTCCAATTTTGTTTACACAAATCATCTTTCAATTTATCCAATTTTTTTTTTTGTCGCATTGAACACTTTTTTTGTTGGCGCAGGTACAGTAATAGTTTTCTGGTGATTTTTGTAAATGGCAAAAACTGGTAAATGATCACTTATATCAATTGTGAAGAGTCCACTCAGCACCTCTCCATCCGTGATATTAGTAAAAATATTATCAATTATTGTGGCAGAGTGTGTCGTAATTCTTGTTGGTTTCGATATCAATGGGAAGAAACCCAAACTACACATTGTGTCAACAAACATACTATTTAAATCAGTTTGGGTTTCTAATTCTATATTAAAATCTCCGCACAGAAATAGTGTTTTATTTTTATTCATTTCAATGAGCTCTATTAATTTTTCAGTAAATAATTCTAAATTAGATCCTGGTGCTCGATACACACAGCTCACCACTATATTTCTTGATTTCTCGTTTAACACTTCTATAGTAATCATCTCCATTACACCTTCAACAGTTATTGACATAGTATCCTTTCTTTTACACCTTATTTCACTATCAGCAAACAAAGCAACACCCCCACCTCTTTTACTACTTCTATTCACATAATGTAATTCATATCCATGTATTTGAAAATTGTTTTTATTTTCGTCATTCAACCAAGTCTCTGAAACTGCTATTATACTGAATTGTCCATTTAACCGTTTTAAGTAATCTGTTATTTTTGAAAAATTAGAATTCATACTTCTACTATTTAGATGAATTACAGAGAAACCTGCATTTATCATTTTACTGTTGTTAAATTTCTCATCATTATAGTATTCACACTCGATATCTAGAAAAGGATCTGCAGTTATCAAATTTACATCATACAATTTAGAATCTGAAAATTTATAGTCATTCATTTTTGTTGTTTGTTTTATTTTAATATAAAAAAATCCAATTTAAAAAAAGAAAAAAATTAGAAAAAGAAAAGTACTTAATAGACCCATAATATTAATATAAACCACCTCACTGTTTGTTGTACATCCTCTATTTATCCACTATTTACTTGTCCAGTTGCTCTAAGGATCTAATCCATAGACCTCTAGCATTTTCTGGAGCATCCTTTGTTTTAATATAAACTTTACAATTCATCGTCCATGTAGCCTGAATTTTATTTTGTTTCTTCAATATTCTGGCTTTTTTTTTGCAATTTCTGCATTCTTTTTTGTGAGATGTTCATTTATATAGACACTTGTACCTTTCAAATTTTTTCCTTGTTTAAGCAGCTCAATCTTATGTTTTCTATTTGTGAACCGAATAATTATTGGTAATGATACTTTCTTTCCTCTTTGACCTTTAACTGATAGAGTATGACAAGCTTCAATATTCTCCTTTTCAATAGCAATGTCTTTACTTTGCAGGAAAGCAATAACCTGCTCCTCGGTAGTAGCTTCATGTTCAGAGTTAATATCAGACCTGCTCCCTCTCACAGCTTGAGAATAGCTTGATCTTATATCCAGTCCTGTTATCAAGACATCGTTTATTCGAGAGTGTTGTTCTAGGTCTGCAACTCTGTTTTCCAAAAAGTCAATTTTCTTTGCTTGTTCCGCAGCTTGTATCTTTAGCTGCTTGATCTCAGTTAGCAAGTCTGTTATAGTTGACTGTTGCTTTGTCAGTATCGCCAACTCACCAGACATCATATTCATAGTGTCCTTTAGTTCTTCCATATCTTTCTGTATCACCTTCAATGCCATCTTCATCCAATTCCTTAGTCAAATCGTCATACCAGCCTCTGCCCGCTTCCAGTTAGCTTTCCAATTAGCTTTGTTAGCCTCTCTCCTCCCCCGTCAGCTACTCCTCTCCTCTCACCGTCGGCAACTCCACAGTAGTGCCCGAGTAGAGCCTCAGTACACGAACCAATTTTGGTACAGTGTTTCTCCACAGCGTCCTCTTCNAAAGAAAAAAAAAAAAAAAAATTAAAAAAAAAAAAAAAAAAACATACTTTTGTTACGGAATTTAAGCACCTGTCGTCGCCGGACTCCGCCGTCCGTTTAACACGGGTATTATCTAGGCCCCGTCGCCTAACAGGACAAGGTCTCCAACCTTGCAGCACCAATGGTAAAGATATGTTACCATTGTAGTAGCATATGAGGAAATTTGCTGTTAATTCATATTTTCTGGCGGTTTTTGTCATTTGTATGTTTATTGCATTTTAGGGTAACCACTCACACACATACACACCCACATACATATACATACAAAACCAAATATAACCACATCATTCCAATCTCCATGTCATCATCTGTACCATCATCTCCCATGTACCTGCTATTATTCCATCAATAAACCTTCTAAGCTGCACCGGTGGAGTTGGCCTATTCCTTCTGACCGAGGAAGATTCAATTGATGAAAATTCTGAAATTGGCACATGTTAGACGCACACAGTCTTCTACAAAAACAATATTACATTGTTCTAAATATGTAGTTATAATATTATATAACATTCACCAGCAAATTTCCCAGTTGGAAAGAAACTATTTATATGTAATTCTTTCACTCTATCAAAAGTAAGAAAGCTCCCAAATTCCAGTTTTTCTCTTAGAGGTTTCCTGAAGACACAATGTGAGGACAAAGGGGGGAATGTCTTTAATGACAGACAGATTCACTGCATGGATGAATCTCAGCTGCTGAATCACTAGAGCTAGAACTCCTTGGTTGGAAAACATGAAAAGTAACATATATTTTATGAATATATACATATGCATATAAAAATGTATACCCTAATATGTATTAATCATTATTCAATCATCTTTGTTTCTCGATAATATATTTGTACTATTTTGTGTTTGTATAGTTATTGTCATGGTGGGTCTTAATTTCTGAGCCCACATGCAGAAACTCACAGAAGCAGAATAAAAGTTTAGATGTTTTATTGACAAAGATCAAAGTGGTCAAAAACACCCGCTGTCGTGAAGCTGAAGCGGGAAGACTGGCACGGCTGCACACAAAAGGAGAGTGGTGGTGAGTTTAATGGTTGTAGGAAAACAGGCTACTTGTATGGGTTCAGAGCTTACTTGTAGTAGTTAGTTCAGGTCGGGGGAGAGGTCCGGTACCAGGTTGCGGTTTGAAATAGAGGCTGACTCGGAGAGGGATGAGGGACGGACAGACTCGAGACAGAGACCCCAAGAGCTCCGGGGTGGGCTCCAGTGACCAGTGAGTATAGCTCCCAGCGTCGTGGACAGAATCCCCTCAGGGCTTGAGAATGGGAAGTCTCCGGGGGAAACTTGAAGGTGTCCTGGAAGGAGTCACAAAACAACAGGTAAGGTCTTGAAGGCTACTAGAAACGATCTCAATTACAGTAGAGAGGCTGGAGGTACCACAATAGGTAAAACACTCTGGCGGTGAAGTGCGGGAGCCTGCCGCTTAAATACTCCTCTAGATGATTATTTGAGCCAGGTGCGTCCAACAGGAACCTACTGACACACCCACCACGGAAAAGCGGCTCCTGGCGCCCTCTGATGGTCAGAGCTGGAAAGGAAGAAAAACCCAACCTGGTACCCAACAGTACCCCCCCTCAATGTCCGCCACCAGGCGGTCCTGAAGAGCTAGAGGATGAGGAACAAAAATCAGAGATAAGAGAGGGATCCAGAATGAACGATCTGGGAACCCACATACGGTCCTCAGGGCCGTAACCCTCCCAGTCCACCAAATACTGCCAGCCCCGCCCACGCCGGCGGGAATCCACAATCCGACGGACGGTGTAGGCAGGGTGACCATCAATGTCACGGGGGGGGGGCGGGGTCTTAATAAATACTTCCAAACCTGGGCTGAAAACTGGGGACCCCGATCAGAAAGAATATCTTGGGGAATCCCATGCAACCTGAACACATGTTTAACCAATAGTTGGGCAGTTTGGAAAGCGGAAGGCAACTTTCTTAACGGGATCAAATGGCAGGCCTTGGAAAACCGATCAATCACTGTGAAAATGGTGTTCATACCTTTAAAAGTGGGGAGTCCAGTAACAAAGTCTATGGCAATGTGTGACCAGGGGCATCTTGGTGTGGGTAGTGGCTGTAGCAGACTGGATGGAGACTGGCTTATTTCGGGCACAAATAGTACAGGCTAATACAAACTCCCTCACGTCCTTGAAGACGGACGGCCACCAAAAATGACGGTTGACTAAGGCGGTCGTACGGCTGATGCCAGGATGGGCTGAGAACTTAGAGGAATGTAACCAGTCAATTACTCGAGCCCGCATGGTGGAGGGAACAAAAATTCTGTTGGGAGGTCCTGTGCCAGGGTCTGGCTCAGATTGTTGAGCCTGCCTCACCAAGTCCTCAATCTCCCAAGTAACCGTGGCCACCGAACAGCTCAGAGGGAGGATGGGTGCAGGGGTCTTCTCCGAGTCATCAGGGGAGAACAGCCGGGACAGCGCATCCGGCTTGATGTTTTTAGATCCTGGACTAAAAGAGATGGACAAATTAAAACGAGAGAAAAACAAGGACCACCGGGATTTTTTTAAATTATTATTTATTATTTAAAATTTATTCATTTCATTCAATACAGAGAAAAAAAAGAAAAGGAATAAAGAAAACATCCTAACAGTTTTTAGTATACAAAATAAAAAAGAAAATACACCTCCATCCATACATACCTACATATCCATCTGTATACATTTCACAAATATATACACTGACAAACATACTACATATGTATTTGAAAAAAATGAAATGAAAGGTAGCAGAAAGAAGAAAAAATCTTATAGTATCTGCCCCTTTTTCCTCAACTCTGAATCAAAACAAAAAAAAATTTGATTTGTCTTCTGTGATAAAAAAAAGAAAAGAACAAAAAGAAAAACAAAAGAAGCAAGATCAACCATCAATCTCAACTAAACAACGATACTATACTCTAACTTTATACTATTTCATACTTCTTCAAAAAAACAATCTTTAACATTCTTTTAAACATGTGTAATGATTTAGCATTTTTAACATCGTTTTGTAGGTCGTTCCACAGTTTGACTCCTTGTATCGAAGTACATCGTTCTTTCAAACAAGTTCTGAATTTGGGTTTCTTAAAAATCTGTGTCCCCTTAAGGTTATAACTACTCTCTCTCTTTTCAAACTTTTTTTTGGATGTTTAAGGGTAATGTATTTAGGTGTGCCTTATACATAACCAACAAAATATTATAATCAACTAAATCATAGAATTTCAATAACCTGAAATTACAAAATAATGTATTTGTTGGATATTTGCCATGTTTTCGAGCAATAATTCTTATTGCCCTTTTTTGCAAAACAAAAACCGATTTTATGCTAGTATAACATGCCTTTCCCCATACCTCAACACAATAAACCAAGTGTGGAACAATTAGTGCATTATACAACATAAACAGTGCATGATCATTCAGAAAATCCCGTACTTTATAAAGCACTGCAATTGATTTAGCTAATTTTGTTCTTAAATAATTCAAATGGGATTTCCATGATAATCTCTCGTCAATTATCACACCCAAAAATTTCACCTCACTAACTCTACAAATCTCTACACCATCAACTTTAAATGGAGTGTTTACAGTTCTTTGTCTCCTTGTAAATAACATATAATTTGTTTTGTCCAAATTTAAAGATAATTTATTAAGTTTGAACCATTTATGTATTTGCATAAATTCTATTTTCATTTTTTTAACATCCCTTTTATATCATTGCCCTGACAAAAAAAAAAGTGGTATCATCCGCAAATAGAACACATTTGAAAAACCCTGATACATTTACCAAATCATTTACATATAAAATGAACAACTTTGGTCCAAGTACTGAACCCTGTGGAACTCCACATGTAATTTCACAAAATTCGGATCTAGTATCATGTACTTGTACAAACTGTTTTCTATTTTCCAAGTAGCTCGAGATCCACTGTAATGCCGGCCCTCTAATCCCGTATTTAATAAGTTTTTTGAGTAAAATGCTGTGGTCAATCGTGTCGAATGCTTTCTTTAAATCGACATAAATGCTGGCACAATATTGTTTTTGATCAATTGCAGTTGTTATTTGTTCTGTCAGTTCCATAAGGGCCATTGATGTCGAGTTTTTGGCTCTAAATCCGTATTGACTGCTACTTAATATATTATTTTTGTCTATAAATGTATCTAATCTGTTTACAAATAGTTTCTCCAAGATTTTTGAGAACTGTGGTAACAACGCTATCGGTCTGTAATTACTAAACCTACATTTCTCACCATTTTTATAAATGGGAATTACCTTTGCTATTTTCATGGTGTTTGGAAATTTTCCTGATGAGAATGACAAATTACAGATGTAGGTGAATGGTTTAATTACATAAGACATAATTTCCTTTACAAAATTCATATCCATATCTACCCAATCTTTTGATTTTTTATTCACCATTTTGTTTACGATACTCAGTATTTCTTTCTCATCCGTTTCTCCAAGAAAGATGCTGTTTGGACAACTCCCAATTTTTTGGGTAACGTCGCTATCATCTTTTGGTATCTGAGCAGCAAGTCTTGGACCAACATTTACATAATAATGATTGAATGCATTTGCTATTTCATTCCGATCATAAATTTCTGTATTGTCTTTTAAAAAGTGTGTTGCAATACCAGATTTTATTGGATGCTTTGTAGAAACACTATGTATAACTGTCCATATTGCTTTTGTGTCACCGTTACTTTTTGTTAATAGGTCGGTATAATATTCTTTTTTATGTTTTCTTATAATCCATGTCAATTTATTTTTGTATTTCTTATATCTATCCTCTGCTTCTTTCGTTTTTAACATCAAAAAGGATGAATACAAATTATTCTTTTTTTTACAGGCATTTCTCAACCCTTTTGTCATCCATGGCTTGTCAACAGCATCTTTCTTAACAAAATTTGTTGTCATACAATGTCTTTTATACAGAACTCCCAAAATACTCATAAATTCATCATATGCTCTGTGTACATCATCCACATATACATTAGTCCAATTTTGTTTACACAAATCATCTTTCAATTTATCCCAAAATTTTTTTGACGTATTGAACACTTTTTTTGTTGGCGCAGGTACAGTAATAGTTTTCTGGTGATTTTTGTAAATGGCAAAAACTGGTAAATGATCACTTATATCAGTTGTGAAGAGTCCACTCAGCACCTCTCCATCTGTGATATTAGTAAAAATATTATCAATTATTGTGGCAGAGTGTGTCGTAATTCTTGTTGGTTTCGATATCAATGGGAAGAAACCCAAACTACACATTGTGTCAACAAACATACTATTTAAATCAGTTTGGGTTTCTAAGTCTATATTAAAATCTCCGCACAGAAATAGTGTTTTATTTTTATTCATTTCAATGAGCTCTATTAATTTTTCAGTAAATAATTCTAAATTAGATCCTGGTGCTCGATACACACAGCTCACCACTATATTTCTTGATTTCTTGTTTAACACTTCTATAGTAATCATCTCCATTACACCTTCAACAGTTATTGACATAGTATCCTTTCTTTTACACCTTATTTCACTATCAGCAAACAAAGCAACACCCCCACCTCTTTTACTACTTCTATTCACATAATGTAATTCATATCCATTTATTTGAAAATTGTTTTTATTTTCGTCATTCAACCAAGTCTCTGAAACTGCTATTATACTGAATTGTCCATTTAACCGTTTTAAGTAATCTGTTATTTTTGAAAAATTAGAATTCATACTTCTACTATTTAGATGAATTACAGAGAAACCTGCATTTATCATTTTACTGTTGTTAAATTTCTCATCATTATAGTATTCACACTCGATATCTGGAAAAGGATCTGCAGTTATCAAATTTACATCATACAATTTAGAATCTGAAAATTTATAGTCATTCATTTTTGTTGTTTGTTTTATTTTAATATTAAAAAAATCCAATTTAAAAAAAGAAAAAAAATTAGAAAAAAAAAGTACTTAATAAACCCATAATATTAATATAAACCACCTCACTGTTTGTTGTACATCCTCTATTTATCCACTATTTACTTGTCCAGTTGCTCTAAGGATCTAATCCATAGACCTCTAGCATTTTCTGGAGCATCCTTTGTTTTAATATAAACTTTACAATTCATCGTCCATGTAGCCTGAATTTTATTTTGTTTCTTCAATATTCTGGCTTTTTTTTTGCAATTTCTGCATTCTTTTTTGTGAGATGTTCATTTATATAGACACTTGTACCTTTCAAATTTTTTCCTTGTTTAAGCAGCTCAATCTTATGTTTTCTATTTGTGAACCGAATAATTATTGGTAATGATACTTTCTTTCCTCTTTGACCTTTAACTGATAGAGTATGACAAGCTTCAATATTCTCCTTTTCAATAGCAATGTCTTTACTTTGCAGGAAAGCAATAACCTGCTCCTCGGTAGTAGCTTCATGTTCAGAGTTAATATCAGACCTGCTCCCGCTCACAGCTTGAGAATAGCTTGATCTTATATCCAGTCCTGTTATCAAGACATCGTTTATTCGAGAGTGTTGTTCTAGTTCTGCAACTCTGTTTTCCAAAAAGTCAATTTTCTTTGCTTGTTCCGCAGTTTGTATCTTTAGCTGCTTGATCTCAGTTAGCAAGTCTGTTATAGTTGACTGTTGCTTTGTCAGTATCGCCAACTCACCAGACATCATATTCATAGCGTCCTTTAGTTCTTCCATATCTTTCAGTATTACTTTCAATGCCATCTTCATCCAATTCCTTAGTCAAATCGTCATACCTGCCTCTGCCCGCTTCCAGTTAGCTTTCCAGTTAGCTTTGTTAGCCTCTCTCCTCCCCCGTCAGCTACTCCTCTCACCGTCGGCAACTCCACAGAAGTGCCCGAGTAGAGCCTCAGTACACGAACCGATTTTGGTACAGTGTTTCTCCACAGCGTCCTCTTCCCTGCTGCGACTGAGGCTGCCCTCCACTTCGCCGAAGTGGAATTCTTGTCTCTCTGTCTGACTCTGGGGTCTTTGTCGTTGATTGTTAGCTCTCTCCCGAGTCCTGCCAATTGCTGCCTCTGCACCGCTCGTCTGTTCGATTTAATTGGAGTTTTTGATCAACTTTTCCCAAACGTTAAAGAGAAGTCAATCTAGTTGTGAATTGGGTCACCATTGAGACACTGATTGACACCATCAGCTCCTGACATGCTGTCCAATTGGCGGGGGTTCAGTCTCCTAGCAGACTGGAAGTACGCCAAGTTCTTATGATCCGTCCACACAATGATGGGGTGTTCAGCACCCTCTAGCCAGTGTCTCCACTCCTCCAAAGCTAATTTAATAGCTAGCAGTTCACGGTCTCCTACATCGTAATTTCTCTCCGCCGGGGACAATCTGCGGGAAAAAGAAGCACAGGGATGGGTCTTATGATCCTGGTCGGAGTGTTGGGAGAGCACTGCTCCAACACCGGAGTCCGATGCGTCTACCTCTAAAATAAACTGTTTTGTAGGGTCTGTCCGGATAAGAACGGGGGCGTTGGCAAAAAGAGTCTTTAACCGATTAAAGGCAGTGTCAGCCTCAGGTGACCAAGTGTAAGGGATCTTAGTGGAGGTTAAGGCTGTTAGGGGCTGAGCAGGCTGGCTGTAATTACGGATAAACCTCCGGTAGAAATTGGCAAAGCCCAGGAACCTCTGAAGCTGTCTTCTGGTTTCTGGGGTGAGCCACTCTAGGACTGCCTTAATCTTTTCTTCTGTGGGTCTAATCTGTCCACCCTCGAGAATGTAGCCCAAGAATGAGACAGATAGTTGGTGAAACTCACACTTCTCGGCTTTCACGAACAGTTTGTTCTCTAGGAGACGCTGGAGGACCTGACGGACATGTTTCTTATGTTCTGGTAGATTCTTGGAGTAAATCAGAATGTCATCAAGGTAAACAAAGACGAATACATTCAGAAAATCCCTCAATACGTCATTTACAAGGGCCTGAAAAAATGCTGGGGCGTTTGTCAAACCAAATGGCATCACCAAATACTCAAATTGACCCAATGGTGTCTTGAACGCTGTTTTCCATTCATCGCCCTCTCTGATACGGAGCAGGTGGTAGGCGTTTCTCAAATCGAGTTTAGTAAAGACTGTGGCCCCATGTACAGGTTCGAACGCAGAGGATAACAGGGGCAAAGGATACTTATTTTTGACTGTTATTTGGTTCAACCCTCTGTAATCGATACATGGTCTTAATGTGCCATCTTTTTTCCCGATGAAAAAAAACCCCGCACCAAGAGGGGAAGAAGAGGGTCTGATTATGCCGGCGGCCACGGACTCCTGCAAGTACTTTTCCATAGTCTGTCTCTCGGGTCTAGAGATATTGTAAAGGCGACTATTAGGCAGGGGAGCGCCTGGCAACAGATCAATGGCGCAGTCGTATGGCCTGTGAGGGGGCAGGGACAACGCCTTAGTCTTGCTGAAAACTTGAGCTAGAATCATGGTAATCGTTGGGTACTTTGGAGAGGTCAAGGGGGTCTGCCTCTTTGCAGCCTGCTGTCTGGGGAGTCGGAAGGACGGCAGAGCGGAGGCAGGATGAATGGCAACTTTGGGGCCAAGAGTCGATATGCCTGTCGGACCAGTTAATGCTAGGGTTGTGGGACTGAAGCCATTCAAACCCGAGAACCAACCAAAGAAGAATTTGCAGAGGGAAAAACATAAAACGAAATTGACTCGGTGTGGTTGCCAGAGACTGTCAGTTGCAATTCCTTGGTTCTGTGTGTTATCTGGGGCAGCGCCTTACCATCTAGAGCGGAGACACGAAGGGGTGAGAGTAGAGGTAAGGTCTCAATGCCCATTTGCTGACAAAATTTGGCGTCCAACAAATTATGCTCGCAGCCAGAATCGACTAAGGCTGACAAGGTTAAACACCGATTTCTTATCAAAAGGGAGGCGGGAATCAACAGGCGAGGTGACTCAGTTACAAGTTGATGGTCCGCTAGCTCCCTCGCTCTCTCTAGCGGACCTTGGCTTTTAACAGCATGGGGCATTGTGTGATTAGATGTCCTGCTTCGCCACAATAGAGACAGAGCCTGGCTCGCATCCTACGTTGTCTCTCTTCTGGGGTTAGCCTAGTTAGACCAATCTGCATGGGTTCTGGTTCAGACCGATTTGACGGAGTTTCTACTGGAGTAACTCGGGTATGGACTGACAACGTTCTGACTGGTGGGTTCCTGCTGCCCCTCTCCTTAGCTCGGGCTCGAATTCTATAGTTAATCATGGAGAAAACCTTTTCATGAATTCAAACTTGGTGAATCTCTTCTGGATATTCTCATAGTCGGTGATGACTCAATTCATTGTGGTCACTTAAAAAAAAAGAACAAAAACAAAAAACAATGTCATCATATTCCAGCATTTATTTAAATAACATTTCAAAAATGTCCCTTACTGCACACTGTCAGAATGGTAGACTGGCAGACAAATGCCTGATTAACATGACTGGTTGTTATAAAGTGCAATACAATTATTTCTTAATACAAGTAGCATAATAACTAGAGCTGAACAAAATTATTCTGATCAAATATTTGTCTGGCAGAAGTTCAGACAGACTGCCACTGTTGTTATTCAGATTGCATCATTTAACATATAGTTTTAGGCACATGAGTGTATCTTTTCACTTAATGAGCATTCAAAATTATTTCTAACCAGATACTCTGACTTATGGTTGTTTGCAAGAAGCTTATTAATAAATAAACAGATTTAACACCAGTTTTACATTTGACAACAATTAGTTGTCTAAAATGTAACTTGTTAACTTAGCTGGTGGATGTTGATTCCTGCTTAATCAGTAATACTTTTATAACAAATTTATGACGGATCACGATTTGTTGGTTCATGTCAAGTTGTCATAACAACGACATTTTGAATAATAACTTTGTATTAAAAGTGTCATTATTTACCGAATGACACTTTATGACAACAGTCATAAATATTCATGAAGACTTACTGATATTCATGACAGGAGTTATGTAATGTTTATGTCAGTGTCACGACAGTCTTATTCACATCCCGTCAAATAAAGTGTTACCAAATAAACTTGTGATCAAAAATATAATACTCAACTTAATAGAAAACACTCAGTACGTTCCGAAGATATCATTACATCATCATGACTCCCTCCTAGCGCGCCACAATCTGGAAACAACCCTGCTTGAAAACAGAACTGGGAAAATGTTTGGAACTGAAAATAACAGGTTAGGATGGATATGTTGACTGATGCAGGAATACTGGGTGTGCACCCACGATGAACCGCGTCAGTTTAAGCTGCAACAAAAAGTAAGCTACCAATTGTGTATGTGTGTGCGGGCGTGCTCGCATGCTGACACTCATAACTAAGTCCTGGCTCGTGACGGCTTCTCCGTCACTTATTGTTTAAACATAAGTGATGAAACTCAACAGCATTTATCCTCAGGCAATAACATATCACACTCGCGCACACGCACACAAAATTAATAAAAATAAAAGGATTTGAAATCCTCACTCGAATGTAAATAGTACATTTCCTCAGTTTTTGTCTCAGATTTAACGCATTGGTCTGTGCACCGAAGCACATGAATTATGGGGTTATTATATTCTCACTGAAAAAGAAAATGGGGTCGGATTAGCGGATTAACTCCAAATAGGTCAGGTTTGACTATTTTTAATGTGATCCAGGTGTGTAGACAATCACACATATATAAATAGCTGCACAACGGTGTGATTTGTCGGGTTGTGTAGTTATATCGATTCTGTGATATTTATCTATTTTTCCCCCTCAGAAGATATCGATTTTTGATCCGCAAATTGTGTTAATAGGCCAAGTAAAACCAGAGTTATGTTAAATTAAGTAAACCGTATTTTTCCGAATGTCAGAGAAATGTCAAAAACCAGCTTTTCCAGGTATGCGACAAGGAAACGAAACGCAACATTAGATTGATTTGTTTTTGGAAATCTCAAATCTTCAATAAATAACGATGGGCTGTATTTTGCTGCTAAGAAACAAAGTAAAGTTGCTCAAGTAACCGTGAATGAGAAGCGGAACGGTGTAGCGGCAAATGCAGTGAGATCATGAAATTAATGCAAAGTTTGGATATTGGAGCGACTGGTGGCATCCACTTAGTAATTTGCTTTTAGCTTAGTGGTTTATGTACTGTATATAAAGGATTATGTGAAGAATGAACGAGCAGCAGGTAGTGGCGCTCTGTTTTGAGCAGGAAGTCAAAGAGGGGAAATTTGCAGCTGAAGTGTGGGCACAGTGAGGATTTCCATGATGACGATGGCGATCGATCATTCTTATTAGCAGCTGACAAAGAGTATCAGAGACTGAGAGAACGATGAGATCCTGGCAGTCTGAGAGGCAGCTACTCAGAGATACAAGCAGGGGAATGGCGGCGCTGCGCAGCTGCAAGGAGTCGATCACTATGGGGTGAGGCAGATCCACTCCCCCAGCAGCTAGTAGTAAGCAGCTTACAGCCAAGGCTAACTCCGGGAGTCAAGGTAGAAAAAGCTTTTTCCCATAGTTCAAAAGACCTTTTTTTACTCCCCCCTCCCCAACACACAATTCCATATTTTTTGTCATGTTTTGACCTGACGTTTTGTCAAAAATTGAGCAATTTCATTTTTATGCTGATGTTATAAAACTGTGTTGCTTGCAATATTTTTACATCAGTTTAAGAAATTTAAAGTATATAGTTATTCTAAATTATAAAAACCATTCGTTATGAATATTTGACTTTCACAGTGGAAAAATTAACAGGTTTCCAAATTGGGTTTTGTTTTTCTGTGACTCAAGGTCCAAAATGCAGCCACAGTATGTCCAAAAGAAAAACATAAGTACAATCATTTGCATATTGAGAATCTACAGAGGCGGATAATCTCCCCACTCAGCTCCCAGATCACTGTTGAAACTTTGCATTTTATGTCAAATCCACATGAATTAATTAACAGGAACTCATTTTCTCACCGCATCTTTCATTAATTTCGTCCAGCTGTAGACTCCAAGTCTCTGTTTAATCAGAGCCAGGTATTGTGTAGTTGGTGCTTTTAATCAGTTTTCAATTAAGTTAATTCAATCTATATCTATGGAACAGTCACAAAATGTCACCAAAATCATTCTGTCCCTCTAAAATATTTCTGAAAATCTTAAAAGCGTATTGAATCGTATCGAGTTGTATCATTTGCCAAATATCGTGACATATATTGCCTCGTAATCAGAATATTGTATCGTATCGTGAGATTATTGTATCACTAGACCCCTAGTAATTTGTGGAATGTTTTGGCTCTGATGGAGAACTTCGCCTATTAAAAGATTTGCAGGGAGCGTTCGATTAGAGACATATTGGTCTGCTTAGAAATGTTAATGATGGTTTAGCATAGCGGTTCTCAACGTGGGCGGTACCGCCCCCCCAGGGGGCGTTCAGAGGACGGCAGGGGGCGGTGGCGGACATTNAGTTCCACTTGTGATCACTGCGGTTTCTTCTCCAGTCAAACAGTCTTGTCTGTCGAGGGGAAGAGTGTCCGTTTTTTTAGTGTCGGACTCAGCACAGTGTGAGTCTTTAATCCATAAAGACTCAAAAAAATCCTGGGTACATTGAATTTGAGACCCCTCCTCTAATAAGATGCTCAAATCCAGGCGTTGATGTCTGGTTTCCTTCAACCAGGGGCGCGGTAAAGGGGTGAAAAGTGATGACAATTCTAGGGTCCCTGACCAGCAGGGGGCCCTCCACAAGTTAATTATTTATATTTTGTTCATAGAAATAAAATTAAAAAAAAATTGGGGTCCTGTCAAATACAAAATTAATCATATTTTCAAAGATTGTTTTTAGCAGTAAAAATTTAATGTTACCCCTCTCAGACCAAAAAACAAACATCAGCAGCTCTAACCCACACCCCTCCTGACCTGTTCTCTCCTGAGTGAAATTAAAGCTGCAGTATGTCACTTTTATATAAATGTTTTTTTTCACATATTTTTTAAAACTCATTATGTTGTGACAGTATGGTATGAGAGGTAATCTGTGAAAAATCTATTTCCTCTGCCTTCTCCCAGTGCTAGAAACAATCAGTCAGTGGCAGGAGAGTTTTAGTGCTGTCAATAACAATCTCATGTGGTGCTGCCCATTCTTCCTCCCTCTCCCTTGATTTGTGCCGTGCTGCAGCTAGCATAGCACAGAGCTGTGCAGATTCAAACTGCGAATGCTCAGGTTAGTTAGCATAGCTACCAATGACGGCAGATAAATGGTTTCTTGTAATGATAAGTTGTTTTTCCATCATTAGCATATTTAGCAGTGAGTGAATGAAGCTAATTGACAGTGCTAAGAGCGTCCTACTAATTCTGATTGGTTGGTTTGGTCAGCACGGTGCATTACCAGTAATAGTTCAGGAAGGAGTTGAAGGAGATTGATTGTTTTCACAGATTATCTGTCTCATAACAAACTGCTACGACATGGTGACAGCTTTAACAAATATGGAGAACACATTTTTTATTAAAGTTATGTAGTGCAGCTTGAATAAAATGCAACTACATATCATTTTTGAGAAGTTTGGATTGCTTTATGTGTAGTTCCACGTTGCTTTTGACTGTTGCTCATGGGGAGAGACATTTGAGTAATATAAAACTAATAGAAGAAACTTAAGCAACCTACTTGCATACTGAATGTGGACTGTTGGATGTAAAATTCATGAGAAGTAAAAATTGTGCTAATTATCAGTATTGAACCAAAGAAAGCAAGACAGTTGCAAGCCTTTAAAATTGTGATGCTTTTTATGGGTCAAATAGACAAAAAAAATTGTGTAAGCAGCTGTGCAGGGGGTGCCCAATCAAATTTTTTGTCAGGGGGCCCACGATTCCTGGCGGCACCCCTGCCTGCAACATTTAGATATGTCCTGGTCCAACACACCTGAATTAAATGGCTGCTTAAGACAGTCAAGTTCTCCAGAGCCGTGCCAATGACCACTAACCTCATGATTTGACTCAGTTGCGTTAAAGAAGAGACATCTAAAGGTTAGAGGACACTGTATGGAGTGAAAATAGTCTCAAAATATCTGTGCGTGTGTAAAAAGATTTGTGCGTGTGTAAAAGGATTTGTGTGTGTGTAAAAATACCTGTGTGTGGAATACTGGATTTGTAAACTTTAAAAATAAAATAAATCTTCTCCTGCGCCTATAAATGTTGAAAACGTACGCACACGTCACCTAGTACACACACACACACAAAACTACATTTACATACAGATCTGGTTACAAGTGCACAACTATTTTTGAGACTCATTTTACCCTTCGGGGACGCTCTCAGATTTGTGTGTAAATGGTGCGTTTACATGCTAGTAAAAGCTGGGTCATCTAAGTTTTGCTCTGAGTCTAGTGTTTTTATCCTTTAAACCAGGGGTCCCCAAACTTTTTTCTGTGAGGGCCACATAACTTTTCCCTTCTCTGGTGGGGGACCGGAATCAGTTTGTAACAGACAAAGTGTGACGATTGCAGGAGTGGGTAACACTTTATTTGAAGGGGGGTGAATAACACTGACATGACACTGTCATAAAAACCTGTCATGAACATGAATAAGCCTGATGTAAATTTTGATGTAAACCCTTTTATAAATTTTTTTTTTATAAAAGTCTTACTTATTGCACTTTAAAAATGAGGTATGTTTATGTTTATCTTTATGTTATTAAAGGTAAAGTTTAAACAGTAATGATTTCTTGGTTAATGTCAAGTTGTCATATCAAAGACATTTTGAATAATGTCAACTTTGTATTAAAAGTGTCATAATTTACCGAATGACGCTTTATGACAACAGTCATAAATATTCATGAAGACTTATTGATGTTCATGACAGGTGTTATGTCATGTTTATGACAGTGTCATGTCAGTCTTATTCACCCCCCTTCAAATAAAGTGTTACCCAGGAGTGCCTAAATGTTAAAATTTATTGTTTTCCAGAAAGCACAATCAAATAACCCTCTCTCTGTGTTCTTCACAGAAAAAATCCAGGAAATAACACTATTTATGACGTATTTTCTGGACCAGTGGTCCCCAAACTTTTTCCTGTGAGGGCCACATAACTTTTCCTTTCTCTGGTGGGGGGACGGAAATTGAGAGGGGGGGGTGCATTTCTCGATTGATTTTTACCCAGAAAGCACATGGGCAAAAACCATGAGTGAAACGGTCACTGGGACTAACTAGTATATATTCCACTGAGGCAATGTAACTATAATATATTAATTTCTCATATGTTAACATAAAGGCTCGTTTTGAAGTATAAGTTGTTACTAACAGGCATTGCTTCGAAGAATTCAACCTGGAATGCATTCAACCTGGAATGCGGGCTTCATAACAGACACATGTGTTTATCTGCTCTACCGCTAGCAAACAACTGTACTGATTAAATAACATAAAAGTCAAGCAGTTCATTAAAAGTCCAACAGAT
>NW_015115110.1:41311-55248 GCF_001443285.1 Poecilia latipinna
TGAGCTCAGGCAAAAATGTAAACAAACTGGCTGCCAAACAAACATAACTGACCTAACAAAGAAATGACACACAGGGGTATATATACTGGCTGACTAGGCCAATTAAGACACAATAGGGGTAACTTAACAGAATACAATTACAAGTAACACAAAACAACTAAATTTGGCTAAACTAAAGACCCAAAATATGAAAATCAAAAATATTATAGTTTAAATACTAATATTTACTTAAATACAAAACTTATTTAAACAAAGAAACTACAAATTTCTCATGCCAGCAAGAACTAGTGGTGCAGTCCAATCAACATTTAAGCTTGCTGAGCCCTGGCCCTCATCTTTGTCTGACCACTCCAAGGCAGGTAAGTACCGGCAAAACAAAGAGTTAGTCTTAAGCAAACAAATTAAACTTTAAGTTGATATAAATACATATGTTAACTAAATGTGCGCGCTAACAAAAAGAACAAATGTATCCAAATCAACTAATAAATGTTTTACTGAACCTAAAGTGTTGTGTTTGTATGAAAAAATAAATTCTGCATAAAAGAGTTACTGACTTCTGACATCAGAGTGTAGCCATGGATTTGGCCATCACACACTCCCCCACTTCCTGGTCTTCACTCTGGCATCGAGAAAGGTAATCAGCAGTGGTGTTGTCTTTGCCGGGGATGTAATGAACTTTAAACCGAAATGGCTGCATTGCAAGATACCATCTGGTGATTCTCCCATTAGTGTCCTTCATCTTTTCTAGCCACTGGAGGGCTCTGTGATCAGTCTGAAGTGTGAATTCTCTTCCTAGCAAATAATATCTGAATGAGTCAAGGGCCCATTTAATTGCCAAGGCTTTCTTCTCCATTGTTGCATATCGCCTCTCTCTTGGCAGCAGCTTCCGACTGATGTAGGCAACTGGATGTTGATCCTCTGGTGGTCCCTGCAGAAGCACTGCCCCAAGATCCTTTTCAGAAGCATCAGTTTGCAACAAAAAGTCTTTTGTAAAATCCGGTGAGTGCAAAACTGGATTCTTACTCAGAGATTCGCTAATGTCCTTAAACGCTGCACTGGTATCTGCTGTCCACCTAACTTTGGTGGGACTTCAGGAGCCCGTCATGTCTGTTAGGGATGCTGCTCTAGCTGAAAAATTGGGGATGAATCTGTGGTAGAATGCAGCCATGCCAAGAAAAGACTGCAGCTGTTTCCTGGTTTGTGTGAGCGGACAGGATGCTATCGCATTGATTTTATCAACTTGAGGTTTCAGAGTACCACCTCCAATGGTCTGAAGTATCTGGGGCAGACCCCCAGATACTGTATTTCGATTCTAGCAAGAGCACACTTTGCTGGATTTATGGTAAGGCCTGCCAAACGCAGCCGATCCAGGACCTCCTTTAGATGGTCAACATGCTCTTCCCAAGTTCCACTGAAAACCACAACATCATCAAGGTATGCACAGGTGAATGCTGAGAGCCCACAGAGAACCTGATCCATTAGTCTTTGAAATGTTGCTGGGGCCCCATGCAGACCGAATGGCAGGACTGTGAACTCAAACAATCCCCAGGGGGTGCGAAATGCTGTCAGCTCCTGGGACTGTTTGGTGAGAGGCACCTGCCAGTAGCCCTTAGACAGATCAATAGTTGTTAAATATCTTGCTTCCCCCAGGTGCTCAATGAGGTCATCTATACGTGGCATTGGGTAAGAGTCAAATTTTGATATGGAGTTGAGGTACCTGAAGTCGATAGAAAAATCTTATTTTGCCATCCTTTTTCGGAACCAACACAACAGGGTTGCACCACTCACTTGTTGAAGCTTGGATGATTCCTAGAGACACCATGAGGTCCATCTCCTCCTTCAGCTCCACCCTGAAGAGTTTGGGTATCCTGTAACTCATACGCTTTATAACAGCGTCTGATTTTAGAACAATGCTGTGCTCCACCAGAGTGGTGCGACCTGGGCACTCTTGAAATATGTCAGAAGTAATAAGAGGCGTTACCTGAGACTGTTGCTCGCTGGTGAGATGGCTTAGGTCCAGCACAGAGGATGTTACTGAAGGCAAATAGTCATTAACTTCTTCCTCCTCCTCCACTCTGTGAATAAGCAACACCTCAGTTTCATTCTCCTTCCGTGGAACCCACTCCTTGAGAAGGTTAACATGGAGCACTCGACTCCCTCGCTGGAGACCTGGTGTAGAGACTTGATAGGTAGTAGGTCCAGTTTTCCTCAGTACTTCAAAGGGTCCCTGCCACTTTGCAAGCAACTTGCTGTCAGAAGTTGGCAACATTACCAAAACCTTCTGACCAGGAGCAAAACTTCTGTGGCGAGCTTTCTTGTCAAACTAAACCTTTTGGCGTTTCTGAGCAGCTGCCATGTGACTCTGAGTCAACTCACTCATCTGCTGCAGTTTATCCCTCATATGGAGGACAAATTAAATAATGTTGACAGGATCCTCTTTACTTTGATCTCCCTCCCATGCATCTCTCAGCCCTCTCAGAGGGCCCGGTAGAAAATGGTATATCTCAGCACTTCCTTATAATATCCTAAAATTATCTATAGACATATTGTGCTTTTTTGAGAGATACAGGAGACTCTAAGTGGTCTGAAAAACGACCACTGGGTGGCGGAATGGTTTGCTAGCCAGAAAAATAGCCAGGCAAACCCAGAAACTAGATGGAGCGTCCCGGTGGTCTGCCCTTGGGGGGGCGGGAGGGCGGTACCGCCCCTGTTGAGACTATGCACAACTTCTGAGTGTTCCCAAGAGCGGCATTGTTTATTAATTAATCAGAAAATAAGTCTGATTAATTATTATTGTTTGGAACCACTTCCAGAATTTAGGATGCTGAAGTGACTAAACCTTCAATGCAGACAGAACATCTGCATAGTGCACCATGAGATTAAAGAACATTATTATTATTTCTACAATATTCCAGTACTAGCAATTGCCTAAATTATTTTATAGTCGGAAATTCTGTATGAATGTTGTCTTTAAGTTGTGACGCTCATGTGCCACATTTTTTGAAAGTGTTCAACAGACCCTGAGGCAACCTGGCAGAGAGCTATGTCAAATTAAGCTACAACATCCCTGTCAGTATATACTTACTGATATAAATATATCAGTATATGTTGCTTCTCAGAGTCAAAACATTTGAAAAACTTGAATTCATATCAGGTTAGTATGCATCTAGTTTTACTGCAAATCACTAAAGCAATCTACATTTTCTCAAACAGAAAACCAAAACAGTATAAAAATAAGGACATTTTTTTGCCTTTTCATTGTCTGCAGTTCTTTACATTTTTTACTGTAGATATGAACCATGAGAATACTACATGCATCACAAGCATCAACATAAAGGCCATCAGGACAGATGAGGATACAGGGTCACCCTATTGAGTGTAAAACGTCAACGCAGGAAGTTTTTTTTTTTATTTTCCAAATAGCAGTGCTTGTCTAACAAGGCCAAATGCTTGTCCCTGCCAGGGCCTGAATTTAACAGAGGAGGTGATAAAAGGCCCTGGCAGTGACAGACTTCTCCAAACTGACTAACCTACACAAAGGCCAGAGGAACAGCGACAGCCTCCCAATGACCCCTGGATGAGCTGACCAAGTCTTGTCCCAAGCTGAACTGCCCATCCAGCATACTTTGACAGGAAGTAATTTTGGGAGAACTAGAAAAGCACCACAGGAAAAAATGAATTTATAAACACACAGAGCCTTTCAACAGTATGTATTATTCTTGATCCCTCCACGCTGGAGGGACTATGTTTCTCGGCTGGCCTGGAACAAGTGGCTGGGGAGAGGGAAGTCTGGGCCTCCTTTCTTAAGCTGCTAAGAAGATGGATGGATGGATGGATGGATGGATGGATGGACTCCTTGAGTTTATAGCCCCTTACACAAATCACTCTAAGGCAGAATTAGAACACTTTTTTTTCCCATCTCCCTGTGTTTTGTAAAATAACAAAGGGGGTCTAAGTCAACCCATCGCCATTACACACTTGACTCTCCAGACAAGGCAGTCTCAGTCCCATATCGACTGACTTGTACAAAGACCAGTCTACGTAAGATTCACAGAACAAGTTTCTCTGAAGTGTTCAGGGAAAAAGACATCACTGGACCTCAGCTAAATATAATTCCTCCAGCAGCCCTAATGCAGAAAATAACATAGAACCAAACAGTTGTCACATCTGATGCAAGTTAGATAGCCTTTTTCTATGGGTTTATGAAGTAACTGTTCCATGAAAGAGGATTTTGTTGCTTAAAATGTTTATTTTAGTCTAAACAAAGTACATTGTTCCAGTTCGACTTTTAGTTGAGTTTAGCAAACCCCACACAACAGACGTCAATCCCAACCAACCAGTGCTTGGTAGACTAAGTGACTGCAAGATGTAGTTCTCTAACACCAAAGTTTGGATATATACTTTTCCAAAAAAATTGTTGAAACTTGCACAATAAAGCAAATAAAAAGTCATGGATTAAAAATTAAAAGTTCTTCAACTTAAAAAAATTCTGAAAACACCTGAAATGTTTGGGAATGCACTTCTCAAAGAAACAATTCATAATTATCCAGACACCATAGTGAGCTGTTGACTAATTAAAAACACAGTGAAACAAAACAGTCTGTAGAAAAATCTCCCGCCTGGTAAAATAAACAGCCATCATGAATCAAACCACTCCAGTTGTTTATTGCCAATATAGCAGCTCGTCAATTACAACCGCCCGCTTTGGCAAATAATCAAGTTAATCACGACTGCTCCTTGAAGCTGAATATTTCCTCAATTGAATTTATTTTTTATTAATCAGAAGAAGTAAATTTAGCATCCTGTAACCACGGGTAGCTGGGGGATAAACTGTAATATTGTAATTAATATATTGAAGTATTTCAGGAGGGACAATGACAGGTTTGAATGGGGGTCTAATGAAATGGCATCGCAGCTTAAAGCACTACTTCATTCGCCTGTTCAGAATAAGTCTCCATGGATTTATGGCATTGTAATTTGACAAACATATGTGTGTGTCAGTGTGTGTGATTGCAGAAATTCACTCAAAAACAACAAATCCACCAATTTTTTCACACTAATGCATAATTGTGAGTTTATTGCAAATTTTACGCCAATATTGCTAACATTTGATATAAGTGAAGCTAACTCCCACCTGCAGGCGGCGGTATTTCTTAGCCTTATTGGATGTCAAGATATGATGAGTAAGAAAAATTAAGATAATTAAGTTCTTTAATGATCAAAAATGTTTGTGTGTACAATTCTTGTTTTTTCTCATCTTTTTTCTGTATTTAGATTTTGGTTGAGCTTTAATGATGAAAAATTCCTTATAAATATTTCTAAAATACATCAGTGAATATAAGTGAATTTGATTGCAAAAACAAAACCAAAAAATAAATAAAAATAAATAAATAAAAAAAGCAATCGTGAAATCCAGACAGATTTAGATATTTGCTCATCATGATGGTCTACTAGCTTAAGGAACTACTTACAAAGGGGATTTTGAGAGAAAATGAACAGGAGTGTTACTTTGAGCAACTTTCTAACCCTTCTCTGATATTCTGAACGTTTTTTGCTTCTTGATCAGAATCGATAGCAGAGTGAGAAATGTCCTTGGCATTTCTTTGCATTTTTTCAACATTAATTCATGCAGCTTGCCTCCATCCAGCCATGTCTGACTGCATATGTGTCAATGTGTGAGCGTCCATGGCCTCTGGCACACTGACACCTCTCTGTCCTTTAAGGAGGAGATGAAAAGCATTCCCGATGCCCTTCATGTGCTGCAAGGAGACGGCAGGAGAAAAAGACAGACAGGACACAGAGGATATCGCTTTTGTCCTTCATCTGCCCCAACAATCCTCGCCTTCTGCTCCATTACGGATGAGCATCGAGTCCCGAAGACGCTCGCAGGTATGACACAGCTGCCGCGCTCTGAATCACACCGACACACACGTACGCACCTTGCAGGTATGGGCCGGTTGCCATGCTCTAGATAATGGATTGCTGAGGGTGAAGCTTGTTAGCCGGTCACAGCTGACACTCCAGACACACAAGAGGCAAAAGCCAAAGAACGGAGCAGAGAGCAAAGGATACAGAGACAGCTCTGTTTGATCCCTCGGTCTGAAGCGCTTCATGATTCTTTTCCATTTTCTCTAATATTTTTTTCTCTGTAAGACAGATGGATTGGACCGCTGGACTTGACGTCTCTATTAACATTACATTACTGGCTGTAAACTAGGGCTTTGGCTCATCCAGGAACCAATTCATGATCATTTAACTCACATCTGTTTGTTAGCT
This sequence comes from Poecilia latipinna, assembly GCF_001443285.1. Lineage (NCBI taxonomy): Eukaryota > Metazoa > Chordata > Actinopteri > Cyprinodontiformes > Poeciliidae > Poecilia > Poecilia latipinna. The sequence continues at coordinate 47,588 of NW_015115110.1, forward strand.
TGGTATTTACGATGTACTTCGTGGGCTGAGAAATGTCCAAACCGGCCTCGTCTTATCGGAAAAGGTTAACCAAACGATGTTGTACGTCTTTTTCTGTTTCTCATTTTCTTTGCTCCTGTGGAGCAACCGATCTTCTGAACAGGTTCGAACATAAAACGGACCAGCAGGACTTGGCAGTGGTGCCAGATTGTAAATTTTTGGTTATGGCAGAGACGAGTCTGGATGCGAGTCTGGATTAATCAAAAATTAATCAAAATTAAGTCGCAAAAACAGACTTGAGACTCGTCTTACACTGATGCTCTGTAGATTGGAGACTTGACTCTCATTCAGAGTCAGGGACTAGGACTGGAGTCTCATGAAAATCATTATCTCATATAAACAGGACCAAATTTAAGCTGGGGACTGTTAGTCATTTGAGTAAATGGTTATTATTAGCTACGCTGAGTGACCTTATTCAAAATAAATGACTGGTTGTTACCCTAACATTACATGGAAGGGATGGAACAATTGGACCAATCACCTACCAATTCCGATTTTCACTGCTACAGGTTTTTTTTGTTGGGACTAATTTAGTGACTAGTTAACTTCACAATCAGTTCTCTCTCAGGGCATCAGTGGCTGATTTTCAGACCTTCGCAGAGATAGAGCGGATCGGCTTCTCATGTATCAGCATTGTCTGATACAAATATCTATTTTCTGAGACATGTCCTGTGGACTGATGAAACTGTTCAGCCATAATATCCATTGTTACATTCAGAGGAAAAACAGGGACGCTTGTGCCATCCCAAATGTGACTTACCCAACATCCACCCTAAGCATCCAGACAAACAGCTTACAATGTGGCTTAAAGACAACAAAGTCAGTGCTTTGTTGTGGCCATCACAAAGCCCTGAGAAGTTGTGGATAGATCTGAAAAGGTCTTCCCACAACCTTCAGTAAACTATGAAGAGATGCTTCTGAAAAGAAACCCAAAAGATGGTCTACATTATAAAGAACATTGTTCACAATTGTTTTTGTTAGTTATACTTTACCGTCCCAAAATTTTGACAAGTTTGCAGTCACAAAATACACACATCTAAAAACACACACACACACACACCCCACCGTCTCCCAGAAGGTCAGTCCCTCTGAGAATGTCCATTTGAAGTAAGGACCTCTGTAGCTAGCTGCTGATGGCCTGAGTCAGTATCAGGTGTGTGTGTGCATGTGTGAACTTCAACATACATGTACTTATGGATCTGTAGTATTACATTTAATCACACAAATTAAAATGTTAGATGTAAATATATGTAAGTAAGGAAATGCAATGTTTCTATTACGGGTTACTAATTATTTAAGTGTGTGTGCGTCTGTGTCTGCGTGCGCGCCTGTGTGTTTGTGTGTGATGTGTGTGAAGGAAAGACGGTGCTCCTGTGGCAGCAGTGTGTCCGTTACCTCCTGGTAATGGATCCTGATGGCCATGGGCAGGCCTCCATGGAGCGGGGGTCTGGATTTGTCTGTGTGACCTCATCCTGCTGCCCTAACCCTGGGAGGGGAAGCCCTGAGGGGTGGGGAGCCATGTAGGGGGCCGGGTCACCATCAGCATGCATAACGCTCAACATAAACACGCACTGTTAGCCTTGTTTAGTGGCAGCAGAGTCCAGGAAGCTGCTCAGACAATCTGCTCGTCTTTTGGCTTCTTTTTTTAAAATACAACTTTTGAAAAACATCCGTGTTGTGGCATTTTTATACTCCAAGGAAAAGAGCCGTCTTGTCTTTAAAGTGTTGATAAATAAGATGAATGATGCACACATATGATGAGTCTTTCCCAAGGCCATTTTAAAATGATCTCTTCAGTAAACATTAGAAAGTTTTTGTAGGATGGATTTCTTTTTGGAAGATTAAAAATGCCTTTAAATCCCAAACAGATCTTCTCTTTCTGGTAGAAAACTCACATTTTATGAGTAAAAAGACAAGAGAATTATTCTTTCCCTATTTTTTCCTCTCCCTCCAAGTAGGTGAATGTCAGAAAGAGGGGAGCGGTTCAGATAAACAGCACTCTCAGGGGAGAGATGACCTTTGAGATCACAGTCAGGGGGATAAAGAGGGGGAAGAAGAGGGAGAGGCAAAAAAAAATAGGTTGAGTACAAAGAGTGCAAATCAAGACAGCAAAGGATGGAATACCAGGAAAACTATGAAAAGGGAACACAGATTAAATATTTGAATAAGAAAGAGAAGCTACTTAAAACTTGTCTTGTTGGATTTTGACTGGTCCACTCTAGCATGGATATTCTTTGTAGCTCTGTTCCAGGTTTTCTTCTAGGGTTGTCCTCCATTCAGCTCACGACTCTCCTCGTGAAATAAAACCATCTCTACATCATGATACTGCCATCACCATGTTTATTCATGGGGATGGTGTGTTCAATCTTCAACTTTGCCCTCGTCTCACCGGAGCACCATCTACTTTATTTGTTGCCTTGTTTTCTTTTGTTCCAGTTTGATCCTGGTAACAGTTGTAGTATCCGGCCAATTCGGTTCATAAAAGCAACTAGTGAAAAGACTGTGGTTCAGAGAAGACCATTCAATCCCGTTAAGTCTTTAGCTGTGTTTCCATTAGATTTAAAATAGCGTAAATTGAAATTACAAATGGAAATATGGCAACTTTGAAAAAAATACATTCTTTGATAAAAAGTTTTTGCGCTGGGATGAAGTTTTTTTCTCATCTGTGTGCAAAACTGCAATGAACACACTTTTTCCACGTCACATGAGTCACATGATCAATAGCCAGATGTTACCACTGGTGAAAACCACGAAAAAGATGACAAGAAGTAGTTGGAGGACGATGATTTTTTTTTCATACAATGTATGAAAAACCACCAGAGCTCCACCAAAGCTCTCACAGCATCACAGTTCATAAAAAGTTGTGTCATTCCAACATGTTGAATCCATAGCTCTTCTGTAAAATGGCTGACTACAATTTCCTCAAAACACAGCATAGCTGCTCCCAGCTAGGCGGGGCTTGTCCCTCCAATGCCTAAATAAGACGCCAAGATCTCTGATTGACTGACAGATGATGAACGCCATTGATAAATTATGACTTTTTACGTCCATCACTGCCTTGATTTGTAATAACTGAACAAACTTATTCATTGTGATTTCATTTTATTTCTTATTTGATTGAAACACCACAATTGCAAAGCTGTATCTTGTTGACATTAGCAGAATGTCAAAGATTTGCACATTTGTAATGGAAAGCCATTGACTTCTCTGACGTCTTCATAGAACAGATACATACTGGGACTCAGTCGATGAATTGCAGTGAAATATGTTTGTGGTTCTTCTGTAAAAAATAATAATTTCTCTATTCTTAGAGAAATTAAATTTTTTACTTCAGTAAAGAACACAGCAGGGACGAGTAGTGTCTTAACTCATTAGCAGGGCTTTCCCTCGTCTCCACAGGTAACTGTCAGTGGTCATAAGAGTGAATCTTCCTCACCTTCTGAGTTAGTCAAGAGGAGAACTGACGTGACACATTCCCTCATTGAGCCCAATCCTTTCAGCTCTCCATCTCCCATTTCCTCTCCTCTTAAACTTTTCTTTCCTCCTGCACCTCTGTATCTGTCCTCCTTTCAGTCTTCTGTTCGATCTCTCTCTCTCTGAGCTTTTTTTGTTGCTGCTTCTTCTCTCTCCCACAGTGGCGGGGTGACATCAGTAGCCCTAGGGAAGTGCTTCGCTGTGGGAAGGAGCCTTGGCTTTAAGTGGCTCTAAGTGGCTCTTGCTGTTTGTCTGTTTGGTTGTTTATTTTCTCCTTCTCTCACCCTGGGCAGGGAGGAGAAAGGGACACTTAGCGTTGGGGAGACTGCAGCGTGGCCAGGCGGGGAGGTTGAATACCGCTTAGGAACCTGCAGAGTTCACATGTGAGGCGAGCACAGAGAGACAAAGTGCAAGTTTATTATTGCAGTTTGCATGCGCTTGTCATTTTATCATTAGAAATGTTCTACAAGCGTCCGATGGCTAGTGAGTATTTTATTATTTTGCTGTAATTATGATGTGTGTGTGCGTGGGGTCGTGTGATCGTATCGACAGAGCAGAAAGGTCCAGGTATGACCTTCCAAGATGACATTATTTGCCATTGATTGCCTCCGCTTTCATTTTTTTTGTCTCACTAGGAGTACAGCACCAACAATTGGCCCCTATTGTTCGGTTTTTAAAGACAAACAGCCACACTGAGTCCATTCATAAAAAAGGTAAAACAGTGCTGCAGATCAAATCTGAAAGTTCCAGCTTGACCAAGGATCAAGGCATCATATTTTAGAGTTACATTATTTGACATAATTAGGAATGTATATATGTAGACAGCAAGCTGATGCTGGAGGTGAACACAGTGAAAACAAGATTACAGTTAGTTATTCTGTGTTCCTACATTTCCACTGACTGATTTCAGTACTTTTGAAATTAATCTAAAACCTTCTAAACCTTGACACGCTCCAGTTCTAGTAACTATTCCTGTAACTACCTCCATATCCACATCAAGAAACAAGGTAGGAAATGTTAACCTGATTACATATTAACCTAAGAAATCACTTTACTTTCTAAACTATCTCAAACTTTCTGACTGGATTAATGTCTGCTGTTAATGTCCAAATAGCAACGTCAAACAGATTACCTGTGCACACATCGACTCAACTTTCAAATTCTTTACCAGATTCAGCAACTGGAATTGTTATTCAGATTGTTCAGACTTCACTGTGGTGTTCGTTCTCTCTGGAACAAACTAACTGTGGTTTAATCAAGATAAACCTCCTTCAAAATGATATTCTACTTTTAGATTTGACAGAACGTCTGCTCTGTTCATTAATCTGAATGAATTTAAATTTTCAGGATTACTGAAATTGGTACTAAATATTCATAAGTCAAAACAGGCCAGAATAATTTTTTTTTACAATTAAAAATGTCAAAACATAACCTCATTTTTAAAGTATTTTAAGAATGACTGCTGGCAAAGGCAAGCAGCAAACACATGATAATTGAAAATCCGTCCTTTCAGATAGTTTCAGTGGAAAGTAACTTTTATTAGCATGATTGCATGTTTTTCCAAGATGAAGGCAAACAGGGCTCTAATTTCTCTAAGTGCTATGTAAGCATGAGCAGCTAATTCATGCGCGATGCCAGACAGCATGTGCTCGTACATTGTGTGTGTGTGTGCGTGTGTTTGTGTGCGTGTTTGTTTGTAATACCCCCACAAGGGGAAACCCTGCTTTTGGGTATGGGGTCAGAGTTAGGACTAAGGTATGAATTGAGTTTTGGTTAGGGCTAGGGTTAGGTATGTGATGGTTAGGGTTAGGAAAAGGGTAGAGGTAAGGTTTAGGCTGTAGAAATGAATGTAAGTCAATGGAAAGTCCCCACAAAGATAGCAACACAAACATGTGTGTGTGCGTGTGTGTGTGTTTCCAAGGACCGTTGCAAGTGCATCTTACTGTGTAATGCGTGCAAGGCCAGGCAGATGTATGAGTCCCTTTCACCCCCACCCCCTCCTCTAAACGGTCACCTCACCTCACACGTATCAGTGCTCACTCGCCTCACAAATGAACACTTCCACATGATAATGAGGATTACCTGCATGGCCTCACTCTGTTCCTCTTGTCCCTATGAAAACACAACTAAACACACGTTTGCTTTTCTGTCCTTGTGCTAGCCTCCCTCTGTCGTTTTTTCTCGTTTCCCTTGCCTCCAGAAACACACGCACGCGCACACACCTCCACTGTCCTGACAGTCTCAACTTGAGCAGCAAATAAACACAATTAGCCACGGCTCTGCAAACACACATCGGGGTATTGTTCTGCTCGCGCTCAGACCTTAATCTCCGGTGGGACTTTGTGAGTGTGTGTGTGTGCGTGCGTGTGTGTGTTAATGTGTGAGGGCAGTCGAGGGGAAGCATTGGCGAGCCCAGCTGACAGAAGGGGCTTCCAGCCCTATTTCTCCCCTGCCCCTCAGAGGTTTCCACGACGATGATCAACTCCTCGCGACTTAGTCCTCGCTGTGCTAGCCTCGCTACCCTCATGCACATGCACACAAACACTGTTTGAGCATTTGGCTTGAACTCGTTTCAAACACACTCCCGGCCCCTTCGGTCAGAGCCAGATGTTACAGGGCGAACAAAGGCACTGAGTCACAAGTTACTGTTGGCGACAGCAGGTTGGGCCCCAGGTCATTATTAACACACACTCCTTCAGTTGACCGGCTCACTACGCAGCACATCCACCAAGCGCTCGCCGGTCCTTCCCCTTCAGCGGCTGCGCGTTCTGCCTGGATAATTGGAGAGCAGGTATCTGCCTGACAAGATTTCTTGCAAGAACAGCTACGCGACCGACTGCCTAATTACCGCACTTTAAGGTGCCTCCAAATGTACTAGCTCCAGACCAGCGGTCACACTCACACCAGCAGCCTGTAGCATGTTGCATGAACATGCTGCAGGCTACCTTCAGCCTTCATTCAGGCTGGAGTAGTCGATGTTAGTGAGGAATTTTCAAAGGAAACCTTGGGAAATGCAGAGTTTGTGTTGGTTTCCTCAAGGAATGCTATTGGAATGTTGGTGATCCAATAAATTCTAGTGCTGCTTTACTCAGAAAAAAAATTAAAGATCCCAACCAATCCAAGGCTTAAATTTCTAGATTCTGTGCATTTTGGTTCTAAATATGAATATAATATGAATATAGAAGGTAGCAATTGAGTTATGATAACTCTGCCTCCCACCCAATAACCGCTAGAGATATTTACCAGATCCCTGGGCACCCTACAACGATAAGCTGGTATAGACAAGAATGGATGGATGGATTGATTGATTGCAGATATTTAAATGTGGAAAACTGATGAAACAACCAATTAAACACATTAGAATGGATGGACAGATGGGTGTTTGGACGGATATCTTTACAAAACCTAACATAAGTGATTAGACTGATTTTAACAAGCCTTGAAATATAAATATTTTTCTGCGCCTTTTTGCATACTCACCTAAACCTCAATCAAATATAGTTCTATGTTTTCACACAATAGTTCAGATTTTAGTGATTGTAGGAGTTCTCTTTTGTATTTGGTAAAAAACTATGATCCATTTCATATTGATTTAGAAACAACAATACTAGTATTTTAATTCAGGAATAATTCAGAAAGCAATATTTCTGAATAAGAATTAGGTTTTCAATGGGGTTCAGTGCAGTGGTCTTCATTTTTACCAGCACTGTATATATAAAATGATAATAAAGGATACATAAAACAATTTAAATAATGTGTGCTGCTCTAACTATGTGAGTTCTGTAAAATGCCTTGATGATGGTATTTAACCTGCAAAACATTTGTGGTTGTATCTCTGCTGTGGATCACAAACCATCAGAGATTCTTAAAATCATTGGCAGAAGTCAAATTAAAATGTAAAAAAAAAAAAATCTTGATTGAAATATAAATATTGTACAAAAAAATAAAATAAAAAAAATGTTCATTGGAGCTCCATAAATGGAAGTGTGAGTTTTGTATGTCAATATAATGTGTCAACTTGAAATGGTCATTATTCTGGGAGACAGAAGCTGAAAAGTTTTTGAACCACTGATCTCATGTATTGAGAGAAATCAAAACCTATCTAGATTCTGTGCATTTTGTTTTCTAATTTAGTCTAATTTATGTTT
>NW_015115110.1:58848-61970 GCF_001443285.1 Poecilia latipinna
TTTTTTTTTTTTGTTTTCTTGGGAAAGAAATATGAAAGCAATAGAAATTATAGAGATTTAGCCCTTTGCACCTGCTTCGACTTCTCTCATGGCACACACTCACACTATCAGTGTGATCATGTTTCTCCCTCTAACCTTTCTGTAAAGTTTGCGACCGGCAGAGACCTTGCAGCATCTCCTAGCTGTTAGGGGAAATGACGGAGAGCTGTGGCACGTCTGCCAGTCTGACTCCGCTGTGTTTACACTGACCTTCCCTTCAATGGGACGTGCTGCTGGAGTGCCTCCGTAGCTATGACAACAGGACATTTTTTAGTGGCCACTCCAGCCCCTCTGCCTGCATATAATTAAGCGTGTTCAGATGTTAAGGCCTTCACATGCCAACAACACTTCAGAGCATAAGCAGGTTTTGACGATTATTTCATTATTTATAGCTGCTGTTATCACTTATGTTGGCTGTTTTGCTTTATACATGTAGAGACATAGTTCTTTACTGTACTAAAAATGCAGCCACAAGAGAAATTAGTTGGTATATTTTTTCTTTCTTGTCACGTTTAAATATTTCACAGCATGAAACAATTTTAAATTTAGACAAAGGTGATCTGAGTAAATATAAGACAGTTTCCAAATGATCATTTCATTCATTAACAGAGAAAACCAACGTGGTTGTGCCACTACAAACAACTGTCATCTGGCATTCACCATAAATAGCAGAACAGGATTTTTTGGGATTGCTCTAGAGGAATTTTAGCCCACTCTTCATTGCTGAATTATTTTGATCCAGCAACCCTGGAAGGTTTTCTTTTTTAAAGAGAAAGTTGGGCTAACTGTGAACAAAGACTGACAGTTCCATTCGCAGCAGGTGTCATTTGGTGTTGGAGGGAAAGTTGTAAGTGACAGAAAAGTTGCCTCTTCATATTGATACGGGGGAGTGAGCTCGATTTTCTGGTCTTTATTTGTGAATTTTCAAAAAAACAAGAACTCTATGGAGCCCGAGTAGTAACAGGGCAGAAAAAAAAAACAAAAAAACTCATGGACATGACTTGTTATAATTGAGACAAAAAAGTATGGAGTGAAAATAGTCTCAAAATATCTGTGCGTGTGTAAAAAGATTTGTGTGTGTGTAAAATGATTTGTGTGTGTATAAAAAGATTTGTGTGTGTAAAATGTTTTGTGCGTGCATAACAGGATTTGTGCGTGTGTAAAAAGATTTGTGTGTTTGTAAAAAGATTTGTGTGTGTGTGTAAAAATATCTGTGCGTGTGTAATACTGAATTTATAAACCTTAAAAATAAAATAAACCTTCTCCTACGCCTATACATGTTGAAAAAGTACACACAAATCACCTGGTACTCGTACACAAAACTGCATTTACACACAGATCCGGTTACGAGTGCACAACTATTTTTGAGACTCATTTCACGCTTCCGGGAGCTCCCAGATTTGTGTGTAGATGGTGCGTTTACATGCTAGTAAAAGCTGGGACATCTGACTTTTGCTCTGAGTCTAGTGTTTTTATCCTCTGACATTTCTCACTGTGCTTGTGCCTAAGTGGCAAATACTTTAGTTCGTGGAAAACGGTATATCTCAGCACTTCCTTATAATATCCTAAAATTATTTACAGACATATTGTGCATTTTTGAGCGGTACAGGAGACTAAGTGGTCTGAAAAGCGACCACTGGGTGGCGGAATGGTTCGCTGGCCGGAAAAATAGCCAGGCAAACCCAGAAGCAAGACGGAGCGTCCCGGTGGTCTGTCCTCTGAAGTAAGTAGGAGCTAAACCTGCAGGCTTTGCCCTCCGATTATAATGAGACATGGAGTAATTATAAATGATTTCAGGTTACGTTTTATATGTCTGGTATTTTGATACTCTGCCCTCCTCATGTTTCTGTTAGCGGGAGCTAATGTTTATGTCAGCTATGCTACTTTAGCTGTTGGGAGCTAAGCGTGGATTTTTATTGTCTCATTCTGCACAGTTTGAATCTTTAATCCATAAAAAATGATCTCTGTGTGGTTCTTACAGTATCTGTTTTGCCCAAAAGGTTCCAATCACATTTCTAAGTCGAGTTGCTGATATTTGTATATATAGTTTGTGAGATATTCTGATTTGCCTTTTACTTTATTCACTAAGTGAATATAATTAAGTGAAATAAATTGCCTTTCGATTCTAGTTTATTGACTTTCTATGTGTATAAATAACATTTTATATTTATCTCTACACAGGACAAAACGGCTGACTGATGGATCGGGTCTGGTGTCATTTCACTTTCTGGAGGATCAGGATCTTTCAAATCTCATCTACCTTCTGATCCGATGGAGCTGCTGCAGGAACACACTGATCTGAGGATCCTGTTAGAGGTAACGGGATCCTCAGATCCAGGCATCGATGTCTGGTGTCCTGCAACATTTAGATACGTCCTGGTCGAACACACCTGAATCAAATGGCTGCTTAGGACAGTCAAGTCCTCCAGAGTCGTGCTAATGACCTCTGACCTCATGATTTGACTCAGGTGCGTTAAAGAATAGACATCTAAAGATTGGAGGACACTGACCCTTATGAGCTGGAGTTAAAGCCCTGCTATACAATTTTCACTTAATCGTAATTACATTTATTTGCGTACAGTGGAAATTTTACCTGTGTTGAGGTAGATGAGTTTACATAGCGTCTAGCGTCTTTACTTTAAAACCATTTTGGTTTCCATTTGTTGAAAGTAAATTACAAACATTTAGCCTGCTTTATGACAGAAACAAAGTTTGATGTCACAAATATATGATTTTAATAGAGGCATCATTCAATTTGTACTGTAGAAAGAAGATGACAAAAGTGTTTCCTGAATTAACTTTAATGTTCATTTCACTGCACACATAGGACAGATTAAATATTTAAGAATGCAACAAATCTGTTGAATCTTTAACAAAATAGCTTCAGATTAACATGGGTGGATTCACAGCTACCTAAAGTCAACAATGAAACGTCTTCAAACTTACATGGATGTTCAAATATTTACTATAATCAATTAACAAAAGAAAACACCATAAAGCTGTGTATTCAAATACGACCAAGGCCAGTCTGTACAGATTGAGGATATACCATAACATCTACCAACAGAGCAGGTTAACTACTG
>NW_015115110.1:62741-66563 GCF_001443285.1 Poecilia latipinna
GATGCACCGACAGACCTGACTGTGACAGAACATTACTGAACCTGAAAATTACTTGAATAATCACAATGCATGTAGAAATTTTTCTTTTTATGTTGATCAAATGTTTTACATTAAATGTTTTGCTGTGAAGGCTATTTTTGCAGTGGTGCTTTAAATAAATGCATAAAATATTTATTTTCTTAAGTATGTCTTTATTAGCTCTCAATTGTGTCATAATATCAATCGAGAAAGAAATTTACTGCTTGTGAAAATCTAAACCATCTGAATACATTTTACCATCTACATTAATCAACTTGAAATGAAGATGAACAGGAACAGCAGGTTTGTCCTGGTTTGCAGACGAGGTATATATTTGTTTAAGGGCCGATGAAATGGGGTCCAGACACAAACACAGTTTAATCTGAAGATTCTGGAGGATGTGTGAATAGGTCTGTTACCATGAAAAAAAATTACTGTATGATAAGTTGTTCCAAAGTTCTCAACAAACGATAATATAGTTCTTTTGAGACCATTTTTTAAGTTATATAATGGTAATGATGAAATAATAATGCTAGAACACATTCTCAAAGGTCATTAAACTTTAAATTCTAATGAACATTTAACACTGGGAGACATTTTTAGTATCCATAATAAATAAAACTAATGAATTTTGAAGTCTTTTGAAACAAAATTGCTTTTCGAAATAAGGTCTAATCGAGACCAAAGTACCAAACTGAAGACTTTTATTATCCAGTTTTTGGTATAAAGAGAGAAAAAGAGAAACAATAAATCATGCCAATGGAAATGATTGAGTTTGTTTTATCATCTGATTAATTGATTTATTGATTATTCTGACAGGCCTATGTGTGAACATTAGACTAAATCCTTAAGTATGTTGAGAAGTCAACATAAATGAAGTACCTTTCAGTTTGTTATGGTGAATAAAGTCTAGCAGCAGATGATGTTCCTGCAGGTCCAGATCTACCTTCATTACTGCTGAAGCAACAAAATACAGTTTCAGTGATACTGACCAACATCTATAACTGCCATAAACTCCTGAAGATGTTTGTCGACTTCGGCATCATAAAACTTAATCAACCTGGTTAAAGTTAGACTGAAGACAGACGATCAAACTGTGTGACAGTAAAAATCCACGCTTAGCTCCCAACAGCTAACGTAAACATAGCTGACATAAACTTTAGCTCCCGCTAACAGAAACATGAGGAGCGCAGAGTATCAAAATACCAGACATATCAAACGTAACCTGAAATCATTTATAATTACTCCATGTTTCATTATAATCGGAGAGCAAAGCCTGCAGGTTTAGCTTGTACTTACTTCAGAGGACAGACCACCGGGACGCTCCGTCTTACTTCTGGGTTTGCCTGGCTATTTTTCCGGCCAGCGAACCATTCCGCCACCCAGTGGTCCTTTTTCAGACCACTTAGTCTCCTGTACCGCTCAAAAATGCACAATATGTCTGTAAATAATTTTAGGATATTATAAGGAAGTGCTGAGATATACCGTTTTCCACGAACTAAAGTATTTGCCACTTAGGCACAAGCACAGTGAGAAACGTCAGAGGATAAAAACACTAGACTCAGAGCAAAACTCAGATGTCCCAGCTTTTACTAGCATGTAAACGCACCATCTACACACAAATCTGGGAGCTTCCCCGAAGCGTGAAATGAGTCTCAAAACTACTTGTGCACTCGTAACGGGATCTGTGTGTAAATGCAGTTTTGTGTGTGTGTACCAGGTGATTTGTGTGTACTTTTTCAACATGTATAGGCGTAGGAGAAGGTTTATTTTATTTTTAAGGTTTACAAATCCAGTATTACACGCACAGATATTTTTACACACACACAAATCTTTTTACACACGTACAAATAATTTTACACACACACAAATCTTTTTACACACGCACAGATATTTTGAGACTATTTTCACTCCATAAAAAAGTCATGGTCAAATTTTTTATTTTATTTTTTCTGTAAGAATCAATTTCTCTCCACTTCATAATGTTTCACTTTGAATAGGCCCATCATAAAATAAACTCCATGAAAAACACAGAACTGTGTGGTTTTATCATGAAAGAATTTGAAAAGTTATGGGGCTGTAGATACTTTTCCAAGGTAACGTATGAGCTGTTTTTTGATGATGTTTTTAGCTACAATAGAAAGCAATCAAATGAGCGCTTTGATTGATTCCGTGTGTTTTTTAGCCAAACAAACCACGGCTTTCCAGGGACCAGGTCATGCTCCGTTCCCCTGCCGGTGACAATAGAAACAAGCTGAACCCTGTGAATCAGAGCAGTGGCATTTGGAGCGAGTGCGCCGACGCCCACACTCAGACCCACACTGCTGCTGCTGCATGCAGCCAGAGTCCAGCTTCAACGTACACCAGATGCGTTCACTTGTCCGATTGTTCCAGAAAAGACGCTGGCATGGTTCTAAGCACGTGTGTTGCATCGAGTCTTGTTGGAGCTGTAAATGTCTTCATCCGTTTGAGCTGCTGGCTGACCTTCTGTATTTTTTTTTTTGTAGCCGCTCCATTTATGCTCTGTTTTCTTTCACAAAGAATTCATTTTGTTAAAAAATTAAAAGTGATCACCTTAAATTCCACCTGCACATGAATTCAAAGTCCAGTTGTCACCCCCGCCCTCTCCAATCCACTTCCTGTGGCAGCACTGCCAGCTTTGTTTTGGTAAATTGCTGCAGCCATTTGCATACATCTGTTTATAAGTTCACATTGTTTTAATCTGGAAAATATGCTAATGATTTTTGTGAGGTAGGTGTCTTGTATAATGTGTGTGTGTGTTGTAATAATAGCAAAGGGTGAGGGTGACGAAGGTGAGGGAATGTGTCAAATTAGTCCTCGCTGCACCTTTTAGGTCTATTTGCATTCGTTTCCATGCTGCTGCTGCCAGCGCAAGTGTTGCTTCTTGATTAGCGCTAAAATGAAGTTTTGTGGGGAAAGTGTACAGCAAATCTTGACCTGTTGATGTGATTAACTGGGAGTGTTTCGAAATGTTCGTCTTAACTGGAGATTATGATGTATTAATCCGGGGAGACGACAGTTTTGACACCAGTTGTTTTGTTTATGCAAAATATACGGAAAAAATCCAATTTTTGTTCTGTTACATGGAGATAAACTGATAGAAATAATGTGACTTGTTGAAATATTCATTTTTGTGGAACTTTTTCCACATAAAATAACTTTTATTAGGATTTTCAGACTAATACAATGAAACTATGAATATTTTACAGAGGGTTCACTATATGAAATTAAAGAAAATGTCCAAGTTGTTGACAAGCGTACCCCAATAGGTGGCAGTAGTTACAGTTTAAGTAAGACCCTAAAAATGGGCTCAGTCCTTTTAATCACCAACAGGAAATAAAGGAATTTGACTAATCAGAGTATTAAAAATATCCACAATGCATTAGCCATCGATAGTGGCCATTTTAACACATTTAGCTGCTATATTACTGTTTGTTATTGTAAATTAAAAAGTGAAAATACAATTTAAAAAGAAAAACAATTCACTTCTCATATAGCCTGAGTTTAACATTTCACTGGGTTAGCATATCTTCATGGGTTTTTCTCTGCAATGTGAAATAGCAGAATCGACTCACACTAAAAGGCATTGTCGCCACCTACTGTTAAGGCATAAAAACGACAGTCTGCTGGATGTGGTTAATGGGGTATACATAGACATAATATAAGCATAGACGCCTCATGGACCGCTCCGGCGCAGGAAATACGGTTCCAAGAAATTCAATTCAGTTTTCTGTCGATAATATGGTTTCCTTGTACGGATGTGTGGTTTTTCCATGTCAAAGT
>NW_015115110.1:71820-72450 GCF_001443285.1 Poecilia latipinna
TGCTACGGACTTCCGTTTTAGCACTTCCGCATTTTTTTGCCACAGAGAATGCTTCCGGTGCACAGGCAACAGTATATTAACAATGGCTCCTCGGTTGCTGTAGGACTATTAACGATGCTTATATTCAGACGTCCTGAAATGCTCCAACAACAACAAAGGATTTAAGCTGGATGTGTCAAAACTTCACAATAACTTCGAAGGTAAATTAATAAATCGTTTGTATTCACCATAATGCCTCATATGTTTGATGTAGCTAACAGGGACAAGCTTACAAAGGTGCTAGTAAACTTTTAAGTGTTTTATCTGTGCAGTCTGCAATCTACATATCTATGATTTATAGAGAGATATAGATATATAAACATATAGATCTATCTATATTGTGCCCAAGCTATCAGTCGAAGCTTAAGTTAGCTTCCGAATGTAGCATCTAATTTGGAAAATAGCTAAAGGGCGATTACACTTAATTTTTCACTATCTTGAGCTTTTTTTAATGTTTTGTACTTTAAAAACTACAACACCTAGACATTTCTAATCTGACTATATTTTTCTGCACTAGCAGCAGAATAAATAAAACATTTGTGAAATTTGTAAAATAGATTCCAGAACGCATTAGATCTGAATTATTAAATT
>NW_015115110.1:75078-81644 GCF_001443285.1 Poecilia latipinna
TTCACCATAATGGCTCATGTCTAACAGGGACAACCTTACAAAGATGCTATGTAACCGTTAAGTGTTTTTATTATCTGTGCAGTGTGCAATCTACATATCTGTGCTTTATAGATAGATATGGATATATATCTATATAAACATATAGATATATATCTATATATCTGTCTATATTGTGCCCAAGCTATCAGTCGAAGCTGAAGTTAGTTTCTTAATTTTTCACTATCTTGAGCTTTTTTAATGTGTTGTACTTTAAAAACTATAACACCTAGACATTTCAAACCTAACTAGATTATTCTGTACTAACAGCAGAATAAATAAAACATTTGGGAAACCTTCTAATTGATTTGTGAAATTTGTAAAATGTCAATAATAGATTCCAGAACGCATTAGATCTGAATTATTAAATTGGCATTGTTATTTTAACTTTCCGTTTTCTTTCTTTTTTTTTTAATTATCTTTATTATAGCTGGAGTTGGACAGTTCTGTTTGATGGCTTCCTGGAGGGAGGAATTGGCTGAGCTAATGCTGCTAACAACTTTTCTCCTATTAACTTTTTTGCTTTTCTATAGAAAGTATTTCTATCAGTTGCTCTTTTTCCATTTTGCATACAGTATTTGCTCTATTTTTTTATTTTCACCTTAATGCTTACTTGGTCAATCGAGGTGGAAATGTACATCCTCTGATTACTGACAAATGTCAAAACGACATGGACTGAGCTGGTTTCGTCAGGTCAGTCTGAATGTAATTGTAATTTTAAGACATCGTTATAAAATTGCATCTTTATTCTGCTGTAATGATGACTGCATTCTTGCAATTAAAAATTCTTGTAGGCTGACCTTAATACTCCCTTATACAACAGATGATTGAAATAAAGGCACTTTTTGAAAGTATTTTCTGTGATTTTATTATAGAAATTGAGGACAGGAGGAATCGATTAAAATCAAATCTGGTATGAAAAAAATCTTGTAAGTCATATCATCCAGCCTTGTTCAGTATATTAACTACATATTAATATTCACATTTCTTTGCTGGTATTACCTAAAAGTGTTGCATTTTAATCTCACTTGAATTTCTGATCTACATGCAAATACTTGATATAGCATAAACACCGAGCAAAGGGGGGAAAAAAAGGTTTGTGAAATGTCGAGTATTACAAATGAGATTCAATTTTATTGTAGGTACAAACAGGATAGCAAAATGAACAGTGAATATACTTCCTAGCAGTTACTCAGACACCAGACTTGTTTCTCTTTATTGGTGATGAAAACTCGTCACTCTGGAGGAGAGGAAGACTGGCTCAGCCCCGTCCAGGATGACTGCAGGTAGATTTTTGCATATCTGGTCCTAATTTAACCAAGTACTGTAAATAAAAAGTTAGTCCACGTTGTGATGATCCGGCACACCGGATCATCCATCAGCTGACGAGCTGATGGATGGCGTCAGCAGGTCCAGGTGCTTGGATCCAATGGAAAGGTAATCGGCACAGTGGCTCAATCATGGCTCAGAAACACATCACAAGGTGTTGCGACGCAAACCTGAAACATTTAAAACAAACAAAAAAACTAATAAGCGTCCATATTTAGCTGCACAACGTAATAAAAACTAATAAATCCTCAGCTCTTTTTGAGAGTTTTGCCTGAAAATAAATTGACAATATCTCAGGAAATTAAATGTTTAAGTGAAATAGTTCTGGTATCACAAAGAAACTGCAAAAAAATGTTTCAGAGGCGCAACAACACTGAAGTAACTGAGTAAGAGTGAAATGAAATATTTACTACTTAGAAAATGCATGTTAAAATCTGAATACTCTTTTGAAGGTGTGCAGCTGAAATTAATTTAAGCTGCTAGCAGACAAAGCACAGTGTTCGCCTAATGTCTGTACCAACAGTATTACAAAAAAAGAGATGCATATAAGAGTGATTTCATTAGTTTATAAAAGTCGAGGCAAACCTAAATTTACCATTTTAAAGACAAAAAGCAGTGGGAGAATGTAACTTCATAGCATCATTTTCTAGAGAGAGAGAAAAAAGAGTAATTACGTTGTGTAACGCAAGAACAGATTATAGCAGCCAAGTGGAAAAATTCACTCTAACGTGGATTATAATTATGAAACAGCAAAGGTAGATGCCATATTTTTGGGATTCGGGAAATACGTGATTTCTACCATCTGTACCACTTGTTCTGTGGATTTTCATGTAGATCGGTGCCACTTAAAATGCTGTAAAGGGAAGGTTTTGGACCTTAATCTGACTGACTACTTGCGTGGTTTGGATGGGACTGAAGCGTTGCTGCTCTCGGCTGTTCTTAAATTACCGTGCTCGGTATCGGAGGGTCGCTCCGACTGCATGTTAAATGTATTTTATATAATTGTCATATAACAAAAACTAAGGAGTTGCCTAAAAATAATTTCATACTCTGTATAACACAAACGCATCAACACACGTTTTGACTTACCTTGTGCCGAATCGCTGCTTCTGTTCTCAGCCTGTTCTTGTAGCAGTGAATTTCCTCCCGCATTATTTTTTCTCCAACAAATTATTCCACTGAACGAAGCGCGTACAGCTTCCTTTTAATCTCCGTCTTCCTATTTCTGACGCTGGATCTTCAGTATCCTCAAGCTTTGAAATAGCAGGCAGCTACAAGCCGTGTGTTAGCTGTAGTGGCTAAGTTTTGGCTACTGTCCGCTGTCGCCTTGATATCAGCAGGAAAATGAAAAAACTAAGCACTTGATGGTACCGGCTAAATTACTGGACACAAACTCAGTTGTTGTACCAGTAGCTCGCAGATATTTTAAGTTTTGTGTCTTTTTCATGGTACAGATCTTCCAGCTTTGGCTAAAAACAATAATAGCAAGCAGGACCCGGAACCAATCTATGTGGCATACATTTAAACAGAAATACGTCACTACCTCTCGTGGCATATACCCCATTGCGTTGAAATTTAAAATACATCAAAATCTACGTAATAAATGAATTAAAATTAGTGCATTAGACGTCCTGTCCCTAATACTTTAATTTTTTAGAAGATTTGTAAACTCCTACCACTTTGTTTCCAGGTGTGTCTCTACAAAGTCTCCATTTCAAGGACTACAAATCATTTCCCTCAGGCCTACCACTTGAGAATGAAGTAAAAGTCAAAGAGTGAGAGACAAGAGGTGAATGGATTCAGCCTTCATTCAGTTGCTGGTTTTCATTTGCTTTTTCTGTTCCACGCTGTAAAGTAACTCCTTTCTCCTGTTCTGCTCCCCTGCCTTCAATTAAATGCGTAGACGTTTTATCCTATGATTAGTGTCTTGGTTGTTTCAGTGGGTAGGCTCATTATCCATGTGCCCGTTAGTAAAAGCCTTAACGATGCCTAACGAGACGTCTAATCAGACGGATTTTTTAGCCACAAAGGGCTAATTGCAGCTGTTGCTTCTGTCCTCCATGGAGGCTGAAAGAGGCAATGGGAGAACCTGTTTGGATTGTTGGCTAAAGTGCACACACTATAAAAAAAAGGAAAAGGAACATCACAAACGCACACAGCATTTATTGGCTGTTAAGAGCGATGTTTTTGTTTCACAGAAGGGAGCCTCTCTGCGGCAGTTCGTCATCGAAGAGCTGAAAAGGCCGGATGTGGAATCACAAACACACACAGACACACACCTGACACAAAAATACAGCTAACCAGGCTGTCACACAATGGACCGATGTGGACGTCTGTGTGTGTGTTATAAAGTGGGGCATGTATTCAGATCTCTTTGTTGATGTCCTCTCTGATTTTGTGCCAACATTACATCCATCTGTCTCCATGACACACACAAACACACACACGCATACCAAAAGCTGTTAGTTCTGGAAAAGAGGAATTGCTCATGTTTGTTCTTTGTGTTATTGTTCCACTCTAGAACCAATTTCACCAGAAAAACTAAAATACATATGTAACCGTGGTTTCCTCCTCAGGTGGTTTGAACTGGACATAATTACTACTCTAAATATGTTCAACATTTTTATGACAGACAAACATTTTCTCAGATAGATTACAATGGTTTGTTACAAAGCCTTTAAGTTGCTTCATTCTCACTTTAAATGATAAACCATTACTCGTCTTCCAGTTCATTTTGGTTTCACATTAGCTCTTGCTAACAGTGTTAGCTCCTGCTCATATTATGAACAGTAGATCATGTTAGCTTGTTTCAACAGATATCTCTTGCATTAATGGCTCATGAAAACTTTGAGGCAGTTTGCCTCAATCCTGACGGACTCTTGGAGTAATTTTAGTAGCCCAATAGGTTTACCAGTGTTCCAGATTGTAAACCATATGTGACTGTTATTGTGATTCACTAAACTCCCAAAGCCTAAAATGTCTTAGTAGCGCCTTTTTAACTGATGTCTATTTCTCCTAACATTCTTTAGATTATGGGATGATCTAAAAGGGTTTTATTAAGATATTTTCAACCTACTTCATGCTGTGAGAGGTTCCTATTTAACTGATCCAACAGGTCAGGCAGTAATCATGGGTATATTTGGTGAAAAATGGTTATCACAGTTAATTTGTGATTTAATAAGGAGAAAAATACATAATTTCTACACAGGACCAGATTACATCTTTCCTTTAATAAATACCAATTTTTTGTTTGTTTTATAACAGATTTTATCCTTATGCGACTTAAAAATATGCTTGATGACCTGAAAGATGCTGAAAAGAAGAAGAAAAAAAAAGGTTCTTCACAGCACTGTGTAGATTATGTAGGTACCAGTACTTGAAAGATGTGCTGTCATATTAAGTATTGGTAAATAAAAATCATTATTAGGAGACTGTTCAGATATAAATGTATAAAAACCATGGAGAATTTAGAATTCTTACATTTTTTTAAATATTTGTTGGGTTTGCATCTATAATTCTCCTGCTTTAAAAAAATATTAAAATAAATTATAATGTAAAGCCGTTGATGTGAATGTGTGTTTTTTTTCTTTTTGTTTTTTGGTTGTTTTACTAATTAGATAATAATGATCTAATCATGTTTAGCTCTTCCTGACGCATTCGGCCCTGTGAGGAACCTCAGCTTGGTTGCAATTGCTGCGTTTGACCAGTAGGTGGGGACATGTCCGGCCTGTTGTTTTTGGCCTGTTGGGGGTTTTGCTGCCTGACGGCGTTTATCCTATGGCATCTCTTTCTGTATGTGTGAGTGCTCACTGGGTTCCTCTTTTGTTCACTTCAGTAAGTGTGTGTCTGTGTGTGTGAGTGTGTGCTGACCTGATAATCTGTGTGCTTTATGGTGTACTGTTCACACATTGGTCTCCACTCTGATCCAAAACCCAAACACAGCGGCCCTCCTCCCGCCTTTATCAGCCCCCGCACGCTGTCGCGCAGGTGGAATATCCCTCCATCCTGTGATTAATAACTTACACGTTCTTCCTCTACCCTCTTTGCTCTAAACTAAATGTAAAGGGGAAAAAATTTAATCATTTCAAATAAAATTTTGCCCAGCTATTGATTTATTTAAGTGAATTTGAAATCTCAGCCAAACAAGTTGGTGTTTTTTTTGTTTTTTGTTTGTTTGTTTTAGACGCCGTTAAAAGAACTGTTTCTGTATATGCTTCCTTTTCCCAAGGCCAGTCATACTGATCGCACACCGAATCCCAAACTCAAACACCCATTCTTTATCAGGAAACACACTCCCGCATAATCCCTGCATAACGGCACCTGTCCACATGTTTGTGTGCCCTCTCCTGTGCTAATAAGCGATGTGGAGCAGTGGAGTAGCTGGCTAGCTCTGGATTTAGCAGATGCATATTAGAAATGGAAAAGCAAAATGTAGTTGAGACATGTGAGGAGTGCACAGATAAACATGGTGCGTGCAATCAAAATAGTCTAAGAAAAAGCTCTGTCTTTTTCTTTACAAATGACCATTAATTATTATTTTTTTAATTCTTAGTTCTTAGTAAAAGGATTGTAAAATTACTTGAGTGTTTTTAGAAAAACTAAAATCACTTTAAAAAGATTCCTCTGTATTTTTTGGCACCACAGGCACAAGCTTGTTATAAGCAGACACACCATATAGAAAGTTGAACGGTCCATGTATTTTCAGGCAGTTCGTTTATTCGTTTGAAATGAAATGAAAAATTTTGTTGGGTATTTTTTGTACAAAATAATAAGCCCACCTTGTTACCTTTGACCTTTTGCCCGTGACACATGACGCAGTTGTCTCTCACGCATTGAGATAAGGCGGCTAACTGGAGCTCAACGTAGCGAACGTTACAGATTACAGATCAGTTTTTAGTGAATTAAAAAGAAAAACGGTTTTGGTGACTAAAGTGGAGTAGACTTGCTACTTATCAGATGACGGAAAACGTTGAAGAATCGTTTCTGCTTCAGCACGGAGTCGCGGTTTAACCAGAGAGGTAATGAAATACAACAGACACTGACAGGCCTCT
The DNA here is from genome assembly GCF_001443285.1 of Poecilia latipinna. NCBI lineage: Eukaryota > Metazoa > Chordata > Actinopteri > Cyprinodontiformes > Poeciliidae > Poecilia > Poecilia latipinna. The sequence goes on from NW_015115110.1 coordinate 81,495, forward strand.
GCGTCTGGCTTACTCTGAAGAACTACTGAGCGGGAGGAGAAAGCCAGGTGAGGAAAAACTGTTCTTATCTATCGATTCAGTATTTTTATCATACAGACTGTTGTTGCTGTGCTATTAGCTAGCTGCTAGCTACGACTTTGCTAGCAAAGC
>NW_015115110.1:86146-86898 GCF_001443285.1 Poecilia latipinna
TCACAAGCAAAACTTTGAGTCACAAACCAAAACTTAGAATAGCAAGAAAAGATTTGTGACATGTGTAAGTAATGTGCATTTGCAAATAATTTTTTCACTTCATGAGACAAAAATGTGTGATTTTAATGAAAAAAAAAAAGTTTTTTTAAGCAAAACTCAGTAGGCTTTTCTCATGGTGACATGCATTAACAATTCAAATTTTGCTTTTTTTTTCTTCTTTCTGCAGTTCCACATTAAAGTTTGATGCAGCTCTGCTTTCCTGAATGGACCATCTTCATCTCCACTGTAGTAGCAAACAGGCAGCTCTTTTTTTTTTATAGATTACAGTCCACTAAAAGGTTGCATTGTGCCCTTGTTTATATTTTTAATAGTGTAATTCTGTAAAGACAAAATATGTCTGGTGGTCTAGCTCTGATTTACATATCTTACTAAATTGTGGGTTTGAATATTACAATACTTTCCTATAACAAAATAGACCTGCAGAAAGAAATTACTAGTAAAATATCTTGCATATGCATAGTTGTATGCATATGCATACAACTATGTTAAGGAAAACTAAGTTTTCCTTAACTTTGATTGCAAAATGACAAAATTTTGTAATTTATCATTGTTTTATTAAACTCTGAAAACTGTGTGGCTTTAATATTCTGTCCTAAAATGCGGTTAGATGTGCCCTTTTTTTTTTTTTTTTTTTTTTTTCCCCTGCCCCCTTTGGGGTTTCTGCCCGCCCCTGCTTGGGGGGGCTCCCTTTA
>NW_015115111.1:0-58263 GCF_001443285.1 Poecilia latipinna
AACACTATTATTAAAGACAGCATGTGTGGGGAAAATAGCAGCGATAGTCCCGGCAAATTACAGCAGTGCATGTGGTCATTAACTTTGAAGTCAGTGCACCGATTCTAGAATCCCTTCCTCATTTGTTTGACAATTTTATTTTGGCAGTGAGCACTGCAGGACTTACCCATGCAATTATGAGAACTATATCTTAAAACAAAGACTATTTTCAAAGCTAATATGTTTACAGTAAACAAGTGAGGTGCTCCAAATTTCTTAGATATTTTTGAAGTAGGATAAATATAGTTATTGGTCTTGCCAAAATGCCCAATGTAATTTTTTAAGATATGTTCTTAGAGTTCAGTTGTCATCTTAGCTTAGTCTGTAAGATGGTTTTAAGTAACTTAGGGTTTGTGTCGCTGAATCAGTCGTCTAAAAGGCTTTTTACGCTACCAGTTAGCACAAGACCGTAATTGAAGAGACTTTTTTTTTTTTTTTTGCCTCACTTACAACTAAGTTGACATGTTTTGTGTCAGTATGATGCCTCTTGTGATGAGAGGCTCGTTGGAGCATGAAATTGGACGATGTTATTTTGTCTTACATAAGTATTTCCAGTGGAACAAAAAAAGGAGAAAACTGGTCAGAGGGTGAAAGAGAAGTATTACACAGTTTTCTCTAGCAGTCACAACATGACCGTCATCTTGCTATCAAAAGATAAATAATGTTTTTTTTTTCTAGTTTATATCCCACAGGAGTTGCAATCGTTTTATTTTTTACACACAGAGCAGAAAACCTAATCAAACACAGGGGATGAGATCTGGTTCAGTCTTTATATCATTAGAACAAACCATCAAGGCTCTCAAAGATTTACATTTTCTTCCAAGAGAACATTAGTAAATTTTTAACCGACTAGAATTTCTTGCCAGGCCAGAAATTGTGACATGCAAACATTTTATAATCAGCATGCTTGTGCATCTCTGCGAAGTGTTTGAGTGTCGATCCGAAGCACGAGCCAGAGTACAAACTGCCCTCAGAAATTTGTGCCAATGGAGGTGAATTAATTAAACATAATCAACTCTCTAAAGGGCAAATTTACCATCGTATTGGTTGCATTTCTGAGTGAGTGTCGATGAGAGTGTCCAGTTTTGTTGCAAATGTCCAAAAACTCAATTTATCTACAAACACAGACACAGTCAGCTCATTACAAAGGACTCGACTATGTGACGTACAAATTAATGCAGTCCAAAGCAGAGCCTGTTCATCAGGAGCTCGCCACATAGTAAATACATTTCAGTGGCATGTTTCTTGTAGTTACAACACAGGATATTCAATTGTCTCTTGATTTATTTAAGACGTTCTGCAGTTTGAAGAAAAACAAACTATTATACTACACTGAATGTTAAAACAAAACATGAGGAAAACTGAAAATGCTTCAGGACAGGCATGGCATTTTTCCATCAAGTGTATTTCATGAAGTAGTTCTGGCATATCATCATCCTTAATAAATTAACATGAGTAAATAAAATACTTTCTCACAATTTGCCAACTCATGACAATGTTTTTTTTTCTCCTTAATGGTGAAGATTAGCCCAATCATCAAGAAGTAGTAGAATGTGGAAAACATTTAGGAAACCGTCTTCTGTACTTCAGATAAAGTCGTTTTCCTCCAGATTTTCTATGTTTCATTTTAAAATTCTGACATCTTTCATGTGTGATAAACTGCTGCCAGTCAGAGGAACAGGTCATACTAACAAGCTTTGCTTCTCAACAGATTTTCTTGACAAGACATTAGTTAAAACACCTGTTATCTATTTAAGTCTGTTAGCAACAGAAAATGCTACAGAAACTTTTTTTTTTAAAATCAAATTTCATGCCTGCCAGTTTGTTGCCAGGTTGTCTGCATTTTAACTGATTGTGAGCTTAATGCCACGTATTACTTTTAGGTCATGGAAGTGGTTGCAGTGCTGTATGTGAGGAAAAACTGGTTGTTTTATTGTTTGCAGTAGTTTCCTCTATTGTCATGCAGAGCTGCTGTGCAAAGAGCAAACAGAACCAAGTGGAGTGTTTCTTCTGAGCATCGTTGAGCTGCAGTTTATCTTCACATCTGCTACGTTTCTTTATGTCCAGAGAACCTTTCAGTGGATATCAGTTGCAACTGCTAAGTCATTTTGTTAGAAATGTTAAGCACAAACTGGCTGGAGCAGTGGAGGGATAATTGACTGTTGAAATAAGTCACATGCATACTATCTTGGTTTTATCCAAACGTCCATTTCCGTTTACTTGGCCCCTCAATCAGGATGCCATGTTTATTTTAAACAGGGTTTTTAAACACCAGTAACAGACAGTAAAGGCGGATTAAGCTAGGTTTATAGTTAACGCATTGAACTGGAAGTGTCGTTCCTGAACCTGAGCGCTGGCCTGACATTATTATTATTTCCACATTATGATGCCTTCTCGTACACCTCTGAATTTTTGACATTTCTTAAGAGAAAGCCACGGTGGGCCTGTGAGTGGACGCCCCTGGTACCTCTACGAACAGGCTTATTAGGTTTTCTGGGGGAAAGCCTGTACAGTATGTCTCAGTTATTTTACTGACATTTTTAACCCACACAAAATAAGTTTAAGCATGGTCACTGAAGAGTATATTATTTAGCATTCTGACAAATATGAGTTGAACTCATAATTAACTCAGCTGTTTTCTTATAGCCTAGAAGTTTTACTAAGACAGCTATTAGCAGCTGACCTTCAGTAGGGACATCACAAGAACATGATGTTGGATTGTCTCTGCTGCACAATAGGAAACATGGAGCTGCCAAAAGCGTGTGATGAGCTGCACAGTAAACAATATGGTGCATTAATAGTGGTAGCGGTAATGTTAAGTGTGTGTGATTTCATGTGTTATTTGTTCTATGACACGTTCTTCAATCGCCCTCATCAGCAGCTTCCACAGAGAGCACTTCGTCCCTCACTCTTCATACTGTGCTTAGGTGCACACATAGCAACAGTATCCAATGCCTGAATGAGCCTTTACTCACAAACACTGACAGCCTTTTCAATTTGAACATGAAGTGAAATGTTCGGTACACTAACATGCTGGGCTGGGGCTTCTACCCGACCCGAGCGGAGCAATCAACTTCCCCTCTGACATACAGCACAATTACACAGTTCCTTAGAGTGAAAACTGCAACATTCTGCAAGTTGAGGTATGAAAGGTGGTGCGGAAGGGGGAAAGTGTGGCACTCCATGAAGTGTAAAATGGGAGGTTTTGCCGGTGCACACAAAAGGGAGGACAGCTGCGCTGAAGAGAAGGAGCACGTGGGTATTAGACGTCTGATCCCTCCGCATTGCCAGAAGCTGCCAAGGGAGTCCAATACATCACACTGTGGCAATGTCAAGAGAGCAGCGCTATGATTGATCACCTCACAACCCACTTTAATTTAAAGTCAATGGCATCTATAGATACCTGTCAATGCGGGCCAGCATGTAATGTCTCCTCAATGGCCAGAATCCCCGGCTCTTCAGCCAAGGAGCAACTAAAGCCAAGCGGAGCTTTAGCCGCCGGGTCTATCCACGGAAAAAAAAAAGGAAGGAGGGAAAAAGTGGGTAGACTAATCACTCACCTGGTTGTATTATTTCTATGACAGAAAGTGTAAGGTGTTCAATGGCGATTTGCGTCGAAGATGGATTGCAGCAGGTAAAACCATTTTAACGCTTGACTGAGTTCCCTACGCAAACATGACTGGAGGGAAATTAATTTTCATTATTCACTATTGGTTACAGACTTTAGTTCAAAATACAGTTTCAACCGCCAGCGAGGTGAGTTTTCTTCCATTCCTACAACAATAAATACACCAGGATAAAACTGCCCTTCTTTATATATGTGCCATTCAACTTGTCTTAAAGGTTAAGAACATAATGACATTTTAAGAGTTACCGCTGTTTTTGACAGCAGCGTCACCATTGGCCCACTGTTTGAAAACAAATAAGCAATCTTGACATAATCTGCAGAAATCAAATTATATAAGAAAAAACTCATAATGGGGCAGTAGAATGTATTTTCCAGGCACATTGTGTGATTTTACGGCACAATCAACTAACTATGTTACCTTTAGTTGTTATAAAAATGCTACATACAGCAAATATAACTTTCAAGCAGCTTTTTCAGTCATATTTTTTCTTATGTGTTGAAGGAAATCATTGGTAGTTCCAGGAATTAAGTAGGTCTATGGTTTTAGACAGTTACAGCCTCATGCTACTACTTTAAAGTCTTTCTAAGAATCCAGAGAAAGAGTCAGAGAGAATGACTTTTTTTTTCTTTGCTTGCAAGAAAGTCAAACTCCACTCTTGGCAGATTTTTAAAGTCATGACTGACACAGGCAGGAGAGGTAAAAAAGCTAAAGCAGCCTGACCCACCACTCTTATTAAAGGGCCGAAGCAGAATCCATAAAGCAGCTCAACCTGAGCAGATAGCCTAACTAACAGACTGGCTAATATTCATTTGTGTTACTTTAAAGGAGGAGAAGAACAGAAAAACAAAAGTTTTTAATAGCCCTGCTAAGTAAGCATTTGACGTATGTTTTAACAGGTTTTTAATTCAATATTTTCTCAAGGCTTTTTTTTTTTAAACCTTTGCATTAACAATGCAATGCCATGTTATTTTTATTTAACCTTGTCATATTGTGAGAATTTTATACCAGCTTAATGATAGAATAGACATTATTATCAACTATTAATTTCACCAGATGGAAAAAAAAATCTACTGGAAAAAAGAAACTTCTGATTTCAAATAACTTTAGCAAAAAGGAATGAAGTTGATTCAGGATTAAATTAAACCTTTCACCAAACAGAACAACTTATAGTCTGAAACTACACACCAAGTATCACACGTCTCCAAAGGACACAGGTTTTCATATCTTACCGAAATTAAAATTCGTTTGAGCAAAGTTCCTCCATAGCAGCACAAGGCCAAATCTACCAATTCACATCCCTAGGATGTGAATTGCTAATCCAACATTTGGTGAGTAAAAGAGCCAAACTAGCAGCAACATTAACCAGTGGCATTTGGTTCCTGTTGTAAACGGGCTTCAAATAATTCATCATTTAATGAATAACAAAACTAAAGTCTGCAAATGAAAACTGTGCTAAATAAAGAACTATTCTTATTTTTTTGTGATTACCTGTTCTTTGCTAGTTGCCTCTGACTAGGACTGAGTTATCATTAAAGTAAAGCCTCAGGGCTCCTGCCGGCAAGTCGGTTCCCCGATTTGTTGTCGCAAACCTCTTGGATTTATAATACAGGACTTTACCGTAGAGGCCGTAAAGAAAACCCCACAGGGTTCATGAGGCCGACAGCCTGAAGCAAAAAGGACATGAAATAATTCAGATGTCCTAAGGTTAAAGGTCATGCACCTCAGGCACTAAGCATCCACACCCATGTACACTCAGAAAATGTGGTTTCTATGGATTTTACTGGGAATGTGTACATAAATGAATATTTGGATCTCTAAGTGTAGTCTAAAAAAATATTTCAATGGGATATTCAAAAATCAACTCAGTGGAAGCATTCATTTGATTTAGTTTATCTCCCAAAAATAATAATTTTTCTAGTAAGCAATAATATAGCACTGTTTCTGGCTTTGCAACAAAAACTACCTTGACAGAAACAAAGAAAAGTTTTACTGAATCTAGAAATCACCCCACATTCTGTAAATATTGCATCTTAATGTTGCTTCATGCAACTATTTGATCAGATAAAGATACTCTATGGCATACTCTAATGGCAAATGGCTAACCACAGTCTTAGAAAGCTTCAAGGTTATTTAAACTCTTACCTGTGAACACGACGTTATTCTTTGCTATTGTAGGGGAATAATTATGCTGTTTGTGCAGTTTTGGTCAGTGTAATATTCCAGATCATTCCTGTGATTTAGCAAATGGTCGCAAAAGTCACAAATTTCAGATTTGGAGAGTTTGGAATAACATTTACAAGTTTCGAATTTTTCCAGCTGTGTGCAATTCTGGGAAATGAGCCAAAAGATTTACATAAGTTGAAGGAAAGAATGTCATTGGTTAAAACATACAAATACACGCTAATATGAAATCCTATAAAAGGTCTTGTGTCCATTGAAAAGTGGAATATTTTCTATAATTGTGGAATTTGTTACGTGTTCGCAGATGTACGTCATTTCTTATCATATTAAATCAAGACATTATTTGTCATCCAGAGGAAAACCTTTTTGTCAAACAGATTTTCCCTGGCAGTGATCATGATTCAGTTTAGCTAAATTAGCATTGGAATAGGTACCATTTGTAAATGATCATGTTTATGAAATAAATAAATAGTGGGGTATCTATCGAGACAGGAGTCTATTGGAAGCATTATGTGTAAATAAAGCCTTACAACAAGACTGAAACACTGAAATTGTCATCCGATTAGAAATATTCCACATGCACCTCAAAGCTAAAATAACTTTTTTCTGCTCTGATCCAAACTGATTTCAAACTGCAAATCTCAGACTTTCAAAACTGATTTCTTGAACTTTTGGGGGGAAGACACTAGAGGATCATTTTAACAACTTTTTAAGTCTGTAGACATGAAACTAAATCAAATTTAAATCATTAATCTGATCAAACCAGAGCTGGATACTTTTTTAAGAGGCATTAAATATGATCCTGCCAGAAAATGTTGCTAAGAGTCTGATTTAATTATTAGTCTACATTGATTTAAGTTCTTGTTTGTGATTAATTAACCCTGATATTACTCTGAAAAAATAAAACAAAATTTGTTTTTAATTTCTGAGATTTTTTTTTTTTTTTTCACGCCTCATCTCGTCTCTCTGAATCCAGGATCATGTATCATCTTGTTTCATGAGTTCAGTGTCTCCTAGCAAATGCATTTAAGGTTTGTGTGATGACCTTTTTCCCCCAGTATGTACACGACAGCGTGTCCACCGTTTGTCATTATACAGTTATTGCTACAGAACACTGCGAGTGCATCTGGTGAGCAGGCTGTGGATGTTTGCAGCCGCACTGGGGGAGGGATTTCCAGCAATACTCCACAGCCAGAAGCCTGGCAATTAAAATTTAAAACTGTTTTTGGCTCAGAGCTGTAGTCCCAGTCGAGTCAAAGATAGTGCAAGCTCATCCGGTTCGGATCAGGTAACTGTGGCTATCAACAGGCACCAAGGAAAGGTTGGATAGAAGCTATTTTTAACTAAATTAACTTTTTTCAAGCTTCTTATACTTTCATATATCCTTAAACTTCTAATTTATAATTTTTTTCCCCCCTCATGATCAAAAGGTTAATAAGCAGAAAAGGCAACAACAAATCATATTTGTCATATTGCAAAAAGACAAAAGTAGCTTTTTCACCAGGAATTACTAAAATGAAACCAGGATTCTGAGCCTTTTGCAACTGTTATACTTGGTTAAATCCCCTGAACATATCCTGAAAAAACAAACAAACAAAACATTTTGAGGTCTTAAAAGAAAAGCAAATCCCCTGAATGTAACATATGCAGGGCCATTACAAGTTAGCCCTGAGCAAACTTAAAAATATATATAAAAAACACCCACTGCGAGGGAGGAGTGAGTGTCTGTTTTGTTCATTTCATGCACAGTAAACTGTGCCTGATTGCGCCGTGTCACCCTGTTGCTCTAAATCTATGTCTCCACATGCCGACTTGTGCATACTCGGGCACATTTTGAATAGGGAAGAGTCTATCTGCCAAACGGAATCACATTTTTTGATGCACTCCATTTCATACTGTAAGTCAGCTAAGTGGCTTTAAGCTGATCATCCGGCCATGGAGCCCAGTTGGAGCACATCAGTGTGCAGACGTAGGGGAGAAAGGTTAAAATGAAAGATGAACTGTTAGTGCATTGAGCAAACTATTTTTACAGTAAGCCAAGACATTTATACTGAACCTTACTAAAGTATTCATGCTATTAAAAATGTCCCATATTTTGCTGCAACTGCAAATACAACACATCTGATCACGATCGTATGTGATAAACCAATAAGCAAAAGAAGGAAAATTATTTTGCTCCTCATGTAGGAGTGTTGGTAAGTCCTAGCGAAGATAAAAATGAACCATTTCCACCAGCCAGTTTCCCAATGGGTCGCCACTAAGAATAGGTTGTTGATGTCTTTAGGTTTTTTAAGTCTCAACAACAGCCGACCAACCAAATATATTAGACTAAATTTTCCCTTTTCAGCTGCAGCAGTAATCAACACAATGACTCATAAGTACTGCTAAATTGATTGTAAAAGTGAGGTGAGATTAAATCAGATAAATGAGACCTTTACAAGCCACCACTGCTAATAAAAAAAAAATTAAATTACAGCTTTGTTTCAGAATGAAAGGTTATTTCATTACCTCTAGGGAAAATTACATATAGTTTCTTGTGCTCAGGAGGGCAATTGCATGCCATGACACACAGAAGCATAATGCACAACCGTATAAAGAAAACTCAAACACAACTACGATTTTGTGACTCATGCAAAGCTCCCCTCTCTACAAGAAGACGTCCGAGTCGGGTCAGCGCAATTTCAGCAGCGAGGCAGTTCAAAGTGCTTTACATCATAAAAACACAAGTCAACAGTTATGAACCGAGCAATAAATCTCACATTTTGTCAAAGGAAACACTAAACAGCTGGGTGTTTAGCTTCGATTTTAAGGAAACTCAGTGTTTCGGCTGTTTTGCTGGTTTCTGGAAGTTTGTTCAAGATTCTGCGGCCAATTTGGAAGCTACATTAACCTACAGATCACAGACAGTTTTACAGTATCATGCTAACACTTCATTGCCACACACGCTAAACTAAATGTGTTCCCATTTATGTGAACATTACGCATCAAACTCGAAGCCGCACTCTTCCTGCTCTGTGCTTGTTCTTAAAGGCCCAGTCCGTGCCACAGGCGTGACACGGCTCCTCTAATAGTCAGTGCTTAGTGAATGTGGAGACCCCTGAAATGTGAAAATCAATCATGGATGACAGCTCATTTGGGCTATCTAACAGGGAAAGGCAGAGAAAGAGAATAAAAAGGGAGCAGAAATTCCAATTACACAGTCAATGCTCATTTGTTCCACGGATATGTGTAACTTCTGGCTGATGTAGTTAATGCCTCCATCTGGGTACAGACTGAGCCTCCTGCAGGTATAACTTGTCTAATAGAGGCAGTGTTCTGTGAATTACAAAAAAAGAGAGATATCAACAGCCCAGGAGTTTAAATGAGGAAGCCACAAATGCTGAAAGAGTATTTTGGAGCCAGGCCACATGTTTCCTAATACAACAAGTAAAGCATGGTGACCTTCGGCTGAGGAGGAGACAAATAACAGCATCCTGTTCAGCCAGATGGATGTCTGAAGGAAACAAACAAACTTTATTTTACCACTAAACAATCAGGACAAAAATGTCTGTTTTAACACATAAGTAAAAGGGGAGAAAACTTAAACTTTAAATGGCATTAACAAATCCCAACATAAGATCACGATGTCCCGGCGGCGGCTTACGTGACCCGTTTAACCTTTTAGCAAACCACGCAAACCGCACGATCTGTTTACCGGCCCTCTTGTCGCCCGTGGATGGAGTGCCACTGCAGCTCACTGTGAAGTCAAACTGCTCAAAATGAATATAATTTTTGTCTGAGCAATCCAATAAAGCCCAAGACTCATTTTCCCCTTTTTTTCCCTGCCTACCTTCCATATATCTCGACAGAATCGCTGTGATTCATGCGGGCCGCACCAGCAGCTCTCAGTATGCGACGAGCAAAAGGCACCTTGGGGAATTTTATGATCCATGACGAAGCTTCCGGGATCATTGTGGATGTATGCATGTGTCACTGCATATTAATAATGGTCTCTGTCTCATGAAAGCGCCAGCACACCTTCAAGGGAGATAATTTAATCTTCTCACTGCTGAGCCTCTTCTGCGCGCCGCGCCCGCAAATACTTTTTCCCCCGGAATCCGAAGGAGACCGTCGGTCGGCGTGCACCTTGGTTTTAAGGAGATAAAAAGCAAAACGGGGGGAATGATAGAGGAAGCAAAGCCAACAAGGAGGAGAAAATAAGCTCCAGATTTCAAACACTGCCGAGAAAGATAACTCAGAGGTGAAGGGAAAAAACGCTTTTTCCTGTGGCTACATGTGTAAATTGAGCGGTCACACAATGCAATCCAGGCAACTATGTAGAATAGTTCTAGTTTTTATTTTTTTTAACTCAGTTATCTGAAGTGCTGCGAATCATGTGCAGCCACTTTAAAGTCCCTCATTAAAAATTCCTATCCAGTCGAGCCGTTTTATCTTTTGTCCCTATTCATGTACTGTTAGCTTACAAACAAGCCAGAGAACAAGGCAGGCTGTTCTTAACTGAGCTCCATGAGGCCTTCATCCCTCTTCTTCTCATCTTCTCCTTTAAGGGCCCCACACCCTGCGGTGGGTCTAGCAAATGAGGAGAGCATTGTTGGATCCTGGACGTGTGTATACAGTACACCGCGGCGCCATGGAGAGCACGGCTAAAGCTACAGATGAGTGACTGAGCAGCAACTCTTCACCTTCACTTTTAATGAACACTCAAAACGGCTGCAGTTTTGTCGATCTAGCTGCCTGCACGTGTTTTCAGAAATGCTCTTTTGATCTCTCACGTGTAGAGAAAGGGTAACATTTATTGTTCCAGCACGGTTGGTCCTTTGAAGGGTTATAATGAGGCAGAAAGTTTCCAATAAAGTTCCAGAGACATGGAAATTTTTGCAAATATTCCAAGTTTGACGCTTTTTATTGTAATTATGACAATAAAGGAGAATTTTGGGGGAAATTAACTAGAAATTGGTAGTAATTCAAATGAACTCTCATAGCCATATATAGATATATGATTTTTGAAGTGAAAGATTAAGAAACAACCTAATATTTCTTTGTGTAAACTTGTTTGAATGGAAAAAACAAATCCAACCTACAAATTCCTGCTGTTTCAGCCTCTTAAAATTGCTCCATCTATATTTATCACAAGTGAATACTAGGTTTTATTCTCCTAATATACCGTACCAAAACATTTATCAGAGTGCTAAAGTTGTTGTAACACTCTAATTTTAATGTTAAAAACAGAAAGCAGGTTAACCTTTGTCCAGAGGGAGATGTCTCTAAAGAAAATAAGAGCTACTATTAAGTAGATTCACAAAAAAAAACAAAACATTGCTGCAAGGCAATAAAACATTTACTGCACAAAGCAGTCCTCTGTTAGCAACAATGATAACAAAGTGCTTTTAACCATAATGGTAATGTCAGCTAATGAAGGAAGTGCATTAAGGCGATACATTAAGACTCATAAAGCCAAGAAAAGAATCATTAATAATCCATCTAGAAAGTAGTCAACCAGAGAAAAAAAGCTAAATCAATGTCAAATAAGTGCTGGTACGGAGCAGCTCTATTGAAATGCAGTGCAGAACATTTGGAATATTAACATGGAAGCTTAATCTCCTGATCTTCATGTGGGTTGGTGTGATTTAAATGAGTTTTAAAAGCTTTGCAGAGCAACATGAGTAACCTCCGCTTTTTGTCTCGTGAATATCAGCTATTACAGCTTTTTATTCAGCAGGGCCCAGAATATGGTCTATTTTCTAATTATCTTCTTTCATGTGTTTTTTTTTCTCCTTTTCTTTTCTGTGCTCTATTGAAGATGCCAGTAACTGCAGAGAGAAACAAATCTGACAAAACGAGAGAGCTTGCAAGAAGCAAAACAGACCGTATCGTATGTTGCTCGCTTCTAGGAAAGTGGGTCTACGTTGCTTTGTAGGAGCATGGATAACAAGGCATTAAAAAAAAAACACACTCAGAGAAAATAAAAAGAGAGCTTAGCAAATCTTAGCTAAAGACTGAAAACAGCTTTTAACAAACGCTGAGCTAACGTTATGAGGAGAGGCGTTAATCTACACGTTTTCAATGAAGCCTGAAGAAAGGAGTACTCTTGTCGTAAATCAGATTCATTTTTACCCTCTGTTAGAGGGAGCTGCCTAATGTAGCGTACGCTGGATCTCATCTCACACTCTCTCAACTGACGGGTTCACCACAATGCAAAGAAGGATCAGGCAAAGACCACTTCTACGGGCTTTGATTGCAGATAACATTTGGCTATCCAGCCTTTTATCCGTTTCAGGAGAACTGGGAAGAAGACTGAAACATTTTCCACCTAAACATCGTAAGACAGACATTGTATGTGAGGGACGTAAATACTTCCAAGTTAGTCTAAATTGCTAGTTTTATTAATAATTGCCCAAAGTAACTATTTACAGTTACTCACAGCCAAAGCCAGACCTTTTGTTGCACAACAGACGACTTAATAACATTAATATGCAGAAACCGATTTTCCTTTGGAGTTTGCAAGGATGTCAGATATCTAAAAAAAAAAAACAAATGGCAGAAATATAAACGATATTCGCCTGCCAATGTGAATCTAGGGATGTTAAACTCCACTCTTGTAGAGACGCTATCATAAAGTTTCTCTCTGGTCCAACACACCAGACGGTAATGACTGAATAACCTCGTCAGAGTACAAACATGTTCTGTTTCACACCGGAGATGTAAGCGATTCCCTCCAAAACGTTGGTAAAACACAAGACTCCATATGATCATCATTGTAAACATAGTGAACATTAATGCAATACACTAGAAGATGTAGTTATTTTGTACCGACATTAGAAGGTAGCACAAAACACGTGCAGTGTTCTAATGTTGGAGGGTTTCATTTCATATGCATCCTGGAGTCATAAAAGTTTAATTTGGTGAAAAAAAGATTAGCAGCAATTTTGAAGCGATGCATGGGCATTGTATATCAGTACAATGACAATACAACTTCTCAGATTTCAGTACATTATGTCATCACTTGAACTATTGTGCAATTCCCGAAGCTTTTCCGCTCCTGGTGCTTTCATGGCGTTATCATCATTGTTTACTCCCACCTCTGCAGCAGCAAATAACCTTGTAACATGTACAACAAGCTGCTTAATGGTTTAATAAATGAGTCAGAAGCCCTCTTATTTTCATTTTCACAGTGGGTTTTTTTTTGTGTGTGTGAGTGTGTGTGTTTCTGGTAGAGATACCAGGGGAGTAAAACATGCAGAAACCGAAACCCAACCCGTGTAAGTTGGATTTTTTTTTTTTTTTTTTCATTATTCCGTCCGTGTGGGAATGAACTGCACGGTTCACCAGATGATCTTTTATTCACCCATCTTGCTTTCAGTAAACCGTGTTTGCGTCCATGACGAACTCCCCCGCTGTCTTTGAGGTTACTTCCTGTCACCACACTTTCACCTCCCCACAAAGAGCGTGGAAGAGGTGAGAGGGAGAGAGCCTGAGCTGTCATCACAGTTTAGATCAGTGTCCTCCCTGCAGCCACCGCTGCCTTTACACCCCCTGCCCTCCACCTCAAACCTCAAGCAGAGCATTATGTAACTTCGAAAACAAGGTCACGAAAATACCCAGAGATGAATGAAGATGGATAAATAGGAGAAGGAGGAAAGGAAGATCTCTCTCTTTTTCTGCCAGCTAGCGCACATGTGATTCAGCAGGGGGTCAGAGCACTGGACTGAGAAGGCCCGCAGACACACATTTATCCACAGACACATGCGCAAATATGACATGTACAGATACAGATGTCATATTCATGCAGCTGTAGAGATCATGATAGTTTCAGCAAGGCACTGCCCATCATCTCTGTGAATGTTTTTTTCCCCCCAAACTAATATTTAACCCTTTACTGAAACTGAAATTTTCTAAACAGACCCTCCTTTCGTGTCAGGGAATTTAACGTCACAACTTCTTTGCATTTAAAAAAGTAAATCCTTAATGCAAAATAGGAATAACACAAATCAACTGTGTTTTGCAAGGACTCTGTCAGACATTTTGTGTTATATTATGAGACAATACAAGTAAACCAAATGGAAAACTTAATGGAAACATTTTCCTTTAGCACCAAAAATGTTATATATGAAATATTTGACTCAATGAAGTATTTTTCAGACACTAAGTGAAATCAGAGATAGCCTTAAACATACTTAACTATTCCGACTATCTTTATGACTTATGTTGTCTTGATTGTGGATGGAGCTGAATGATTTCTACTCACATCTCATTATGTCAATGTGGGAGGAAAAACGCATCTCCGACTTCTGCAATGTTTTGCTTAATTAAAACACAGCGTATTTACATTAAGAAGTGGCATTTCTTGTGTTGTGGGAAGTTTCACCTTTTGAAGACGTGTGCTTTCTAAATCCGGCAGCAATAACGCGATACCGGAAGCGTGCGTGCACAAACTGCGACTGTCAAGAAACATTTTACTAAATTTGTTGGTCAGATGACAATCATGTTCATTTGATGAGGGAAAAAAAGGTTGTGCAAAAATTGGTTTTTGGCAGATGTTTTTTTCTCTGATAAGTTACATTATCTTCCCACTTATTGGGATGATGCAGGCACAGCATCATTATGTCACACAGATGAGGTATGCTCCAATGATATTGCTGCCAAATTTAGAAAAACATAAGCAGACTAAATTATTACTTGGTCCATCAAGTAATAATTTAGTAAGATCATTATCAGATTTAGTTTTAATTTAGCCACAAACATCTCTGGCATCGTCATTGTAGATAATTGAAAACTAATTGGAGATACAGTCTTAAAATATTCCAAATGTAGATTAAATGCGCCATGTTTATCACTACTAACACAGGGACCCAAGACGGATATGCATTATGATAATCCAATACTGTACAAATCTGTTAATTACACATTCTCCTGGCTTTCTTTGTTGATGCTGATGAGTGAACTTGCACGTCATTAAAATGCCTTGAAAGACTCCAGGTAAATTCTGACGCTTTGCCAGGGCTTAAGTAGGCCACATCTTCATTCATTAGGGTTAATTAACTCTCCAGATAAATCTTCCCTAAGAAGAACTAAATCTACCTGACAAACAACTGGTTTTCCAATCTTTCTGCAATTACTGCCTCCGAAAGCTGAAACCTAGCAATGCTAATCTCGGTGCATGAAGACAGGAGTCCTCAGCTCTATGTTCATGTATCCATGCGGTCATGTCATTACAATCTAATGGGCTCCTGTGATGCCAGCGGAGCAGAGCCACGAAGACTGTGATGTGGAGAACAGGGAACCATTTGATGTCTGCCAGTTGAAAGAATAAGCCTTCCTTTGGGTTGTGCTTTCCACCGAGGCATGCTGGGATTGAGAAAGCTCTCGCCCAGGGCTAAAGGGGATTTTTGGTGGGCGTCACACATCCAATTACCTCGGTAGCATCACAGAAATCCCTGGGGAATGCACACACAAACAGATACTCGCTATCACACAAGTTCACCCACGCATATATCAACATGTAAGACTCCCACTGCAGGAGGGCTCTCACCACAGAGAGGATGAAGCCAATTTTTTTTTTTT
The DNA here is from genome assembly GCF_001443285.1 of Poecilia latipinna. NCBI lineage: Eukaryota > Metazoa > Chordata > Actinopteri > Cyprinodontiformes > Poeciliidae > Poecilia > Poecilia latipinna. The sequence goes on from NW_015115111.1 coordinate 15,411, forward strand.
TTTACTTTTTTTTTTCCATTCTGCCTTTGCTGCATCAGAATTCATGAATACCATCAGCATGTGTTGATGTGTGACTTAGGATATAAATATGAATAGCAATAAGGGAAACATCATCCAGGTTCCACCTCTTTGAAGATCTTTACTGATGTTTTCAGAGATGCATTGCCGGATTTGCATTGGTTTGTCTGATCAGCCAAAAGCAAATTCAGAACCGTTAATATGCTGAGGTCCATTGGTGCATTTCAAAGCTGTTTTGAAGTCTCCGAATTTTGATGCCAAAATTTACATCGCTCGTCGTTTAATAACCCCGGCAAGAAACTTTAATAACAACGAGATCCCACATCAACAAACCAATTGTCACAGCAAACAGTAGCTCATTAAAAAAAACAATATCCTAGAATTAATGAATTGTGAAAGTTTTATGTTTTTTTTCCCACACTGGCCCCTTAACAGGTTAAGAAGTCTCCAATTTCCTTTCCTGTGATTTAGGGGACCACAGGCCAGTGGGAAATCATACTTCACCGCATGCTGCAGCAAATCGATTTTGTGGTAGATTTTTAATTATACTGATTTGTCATTCATTTTATTAGTGTGATAAAATTGCCTGGAGTGCATCTCTGCAGCTGAAAAGTTGTGATATCTGTGTGGCATTAATTTACATGTTGTCACTGTGGGGAATATAAGACTACAATGTAGTTAAAACACTCAGAATTTAATTTGGAATGTATTGGAATAGATGTTTGTTGAGACTTTTGCAAAACTTTGAGTCGTATAGATAAAAATGTTACGTTAACAGAACATTAAACAAGTCTTTTTCATATCTCCATGAAAAACGCACAATTAAAACAACTATAACGCAGCTATTAATGCCCAGTTTAACACTCAGTTTAACACCTTTGCACTTAAAAAAAATTGAATTTTAATCTCTGAGAGAAGCTTTTTAGCTACCTACAAAGAGCTCTAATCCAAATTCAATACATCCACAAAAAAAAAAAAATAAAATAAAAAATCCGACATGCCATTTCAATAGTATAACATTTGAATAATAAGATGTCATATAACCCATGTTGTGAGTTACAAACCCCATCTCTCTTACTGAATAATAATACATAATGTTTTAGATGTAATGCACTCAAGACTTTCAGGTAAACTTATATATCTTTTTGTTATTTTCAGTAACAAGATTTAGCGACTAATCTGCCTGAGCTTATTGTGGTCTAAATTTAGCCTCAGATATTAAATGGATAAATCAGGGCTGTCTAGATGTTATGTTAAAATCCCTCTTTAAAACATTTGCTGAAAAAAACCCCCCATGAATTTCACAAGATTGCATGCAGATGAGAGAAGAGAAAATAAGAGAATAGTAAATAAAGGCAGGCCAAAGAGCAGGAATAATGAAAGAGGGCAGAAGGTCAACTGAAGCTGCAAACATGGCTTTTGAAGAGCGTTTCTTTAGAGAGCAACTCTTCACCAGAGAGAAGTTAAAAACGTGACAGTAAAGATAAAGGAGACGACCACCAGCTGTGTGTTTGTGTAAGCATTTCTGTGTCCTACAGGGCCAAGGTTTTTTTCTTTTTCTTAATTGTATTTGCAGAAGAAGGAAATTTGGCAGTGGTGAATCTGCTGAGTTACAGATGTAAGTGAAGCCGAATGCAGGCAAGGCCGAATTTTTTATGCTTGTCCCCTATCAGACGACACAGGGTGAAATCATGCCTAAAAGTAATGAATGGATAAGTTGATAAAACAGTATAAGGAAAAATGACATAAAATACAAAACCGTCCATCCATTATCTGAAGCCGCTTATCCTTGCAGGGTCGCCAGCGGTGATCTGGTGCCAATCTCCAGCAATCATTGGGTGATTACAGCCACAGAGAAACTGAATTCTGGATCGAACCACTCCATCACTGTTCGCCGCATTTTACTGAAAATGTTATTTTTAATAAGATTTTTCTCAACAGCTCACGGCAGTCTGAACTAAAACACAAAAAGTAAAAGAAGAACAATATTCCTTATTGAAAGCAAACTAGTATAGCAACACTAACAAGTTCAGCTGATTTATTCCCTCTCACCTCCGAGTGTCTCATTCCGTCACAAATGTTTTCTGTCTTTAGACATTAAATGTCCAGTATCTGTATTACCAATCATATTTGACGTTTGCTCTCAAAGGCAGTGAAATGTACCTTTACTTATTTTATCCAGCAGTGCATGATTTTATGACCTGGTCATGGTGCTTGCACACAGACTGTGACACCAGCTCCACTGCGTTCCAAAACCCATTCATTTGTATCTTTTCTTCACTGAGGTAAGCACACTTCAGCATGAAGTTGTTTTTTTATTTAAAGGTTTTATTGGCTCTAGAGGCCTTTGTGTGATGGTGAATGGATAGAAAATAATGAGAAACACATGCAGAAAATGTCACCAGGACGGGAATTGAACCTGCGACAGCCACATTGAGGACTTAGACCTCCATATGTGGGCTGTGCTTAACCGCTGCGCCACCACAGCACACCTTCAGCATGAAGTTGCGTGCAGTTCTGTGGAGCTTGCGTTATGCTCTGGTCCAAGTTAAAAATGTTGAAATTTGACTCCAGTGCACTCTGGTAGACTGAGCTCCTCCACAAGCTCCACCCAGCTCTCTGAATCATAGGGGCTCCCCATATTTCCTTAAAATTATTCATTAAACACTCTGGCTCTTGTTAAAAGTGCAGTATTTTTTATTCAAGGTTGCCTAATTGGGTGCATTTTTTTATTCTTTCAAGATTATGTCTTACAGAGTGATGAGTTTGCTCAATTAAAGGGGATCTAACATGCAAGATTGTCCTTTTGCACATTTTTGTCCAATTGGGTCTTTAATGCTTCTAGGAATGGTCTTAGCTATAAGGAAAAAACAAAACACCCAGTCACTTTTTGGCAAAGTCTACATGTTTTGTTTCTATCTGAGAAACTTCATGAAAACCTCTCGCTTATTAAGTCGTGATCGGCAGGCGCTGCCGCTCACCTAGCAACACAAGTTGAGCTCCACTCCATTGTTTGAAGATGAGCACATTTTCCTCAGCTAGTTTCCATGCAGTCACAAAGAACAGAGCTTCTGCTTGGCCTCATTTCACTTTTTAAAGGCAATTTCCAAGCCACATTGCCAAAGAAAATTGTGGTTTGTACACAACAGATGTGCAGGGCACTCTGGCATGGCGCTGCAGATCAGTTTTGTGATCAAACGACTGACGAAAAGCTTTACCAGCAAACCTCGACTGGTGGAAGGTTCTGTTCTGTCCCTGCTGTTCATTGCAAATCTGCAGGTAAAATCCTCCGGCAGTCATAGCTCAGAAATAAAGAAGCAAAACAAAAAGATAACTCAAAAGCCAACGCGGGGACAGTGCGACCCTTCTGGATTGGGGGGTCCGCTTGATCCATCCTGGGACTGTAGGATGGTTGCCTTGTCATTATGAAACTGCTTTCTGCATCCATGATGATTGTGTAAAAGGCTCCACTTCTCCTGCATCTGGTGATTTGAATAATGATGGGTAATCCCTAAAAAGGCTAATTGAAATGTCATTATCCGAGAATCATTTTTGCAAAAAAAAAATGTAACGAACATCTTTTGTATAGCCCGTCAACCTATTCTAACTTGTTCAAGGATGAATAATACTTCTCCTTTAATCAGAGGAGTCCAAAATTACAATAAAACAACAAATGTCCAACTACAATGCCTTTTCTATTTACTGAAATTATACCATGCAGCAGGCATCCTAAATAATCAATTGACATATTTCTAACTAGAGCAAAACATAAAAATAGCAAGGCAAGGGTAACGTTACCAAAGGTTATAAAATTACTTGATCTGTCAATCGCAAAAAAAGAAAGAAACAGAAACAAACATCTGGCTTTGTACACTAAAAGTAATTGGCTCATAAGCAGCGAAATGTGTGCCACTGATAAATGATTCCAGCCTCATTGAGGCCAGGAGAAAATGATCCAAATCAAGCACACCTCACGCTGAGCTGACACAAACAGACTGGGTCAAGAGACAAAATTGGACAGCTAAGAACTGAAAGCCAAATCTTGTAGAATCAGACCATGTTGAGACCCTGGTAATGCAGCAAGAATCAATCCTACAGCTGTGAGTCCCATGTTTAGAAAAGGAGGAAATGTTCTGGAGATTTCTGAGCCCTCCAAAGTTCTTCATTTCTCAAACTAAGTTTGTTTCCCGCAGAAAGCATTTAAGAAGTTTGGCGACTGGAGGGAATTAGTTTCCAATTTTATTAGGCAATCTAGTGTTGTGTAAATAGAAAGAAAACTATTCCTGAGTTTTGAATTCTGTTGGTGCGAGACAAGAGGCTCTAAAAATCACACCGAGTAAACACTCCTCAAGGTAGAAATAGTCATCAGCTGCGTCGCTTTCGCTGTGGCGGCATGAATAAAGATGAGGAAAGACGGAAAATGTTCAAAACCCAATGAGAACTTAGAAATCTTTATTAAATTTTGATATAAGAATTATTTTTCCACTGAGCTGAATCTCAGAGGAAAAGTACTTTAACTGATTCAGATAAGTGTGCTTGCTTCACCATAGGAAGCCATTAGCTGACAATACAGGATTTGATGGTATCCTGAAGGGTGCAACAGCCCCTGGGATATGCTCAATTTAAACGGGAGATGAAGAAAGCACAACACTAAAGACTCTGGCTATTACAATGCATCTTTCTAAAAGAATAACAACGTTTTATAACGATACTACAGCAGAATAGGGAGATAGGATATAAGCACAGTAAAAATTGCTGCACAAGCAAAATCGAGTGCATAAACACCGCCTTGAAAAAGTGTTCATACAGCATGGATGTTTTGACAAACATCACGTAGTTGTGTCGTTATTACGAACTTTACTGCAACAAAACAAAGACGTGCACAACTGCAGAGCAGATGGAAGACGTTGCATGTTTTCCAAATGTTTTCCAAATGAAAAATTTGAAACATGTGGTGTTCGTTTGAATTCAATCCCCTCTACTTTAATAACCCAGGTTGAAATCAAGTCTGTGTGAATAAGTACAGCTGTTTGGTGAAGGCCGTGGTTGCTAAGACCAGAGAACATGCTTGACAAGTCAGGCATAAAGCTCTGGAGAAGTTTAATGTTGGGTAAAGATTTAGCATTCAAGCAGTGTTGCAAACTTTGATCATCCCTCATGGATCACTGGACAGAACTACTGTTTACCCTGCACTTCACACATTTACACCCTGAGCATAAAGAAAGGGTGCTGTGGTCAGCTATGCTCAAAACGCTTTGGTCTTTATGCGAGACGCTAAGTGTGGAAGAAACTCTAAATGATGTTGATCTACGTTGATGGGGAGGTTAATATAACTAATTTTAAGCCATTCCTAAAAGAAAAGCTGTTAGAGACCCGAGTCTGGGCCAGAGGATCACTTTTCAACATAACAATGTTAAAAAGATAAAACAAAAAAAAATAGCCAGACTGAATGTTTAGATCTAAACAATTGTTTTTTGTCAAAGATGAGACATTTATCCATTTTAGAATCTGTGTCAAGACTTAGAAGTTGACATAATTAGCAAGGAAGAAGATGTAACATATCCAGTTATAGATGTTTTTCATTTCACTGTACAATTACCTTCTACTTTGGTTGGTCTGCCCTCTAAGATTCCAATAAAAAAACACTGAAGTTTGCAGTTGTAATACTGCAAAATGTGATAAAATCTGGTTAAATGTGACAAAAAACTGTACAAATACTTTTAAAGACAATGTAAACGTCTGGAACTTTGAGGAACATCCAACCATCTGGGATAAAGTCCTGCTCGGTTCGGCTGAAGTGATCTCTGGCACAGTTCACATGCACATGTGAAAGCCAAGCGGACCGTAGACCGCTCCTAAAGCAAAAAGAGGACCATAGTGCAGCACATTCTGGTTAAATACAACCAAAACAAATCTGTGTCTGGCTCCAGAGGGAGAAATGCCACATTGCCGTTTACCAACGACAAAAAGAGAAATCTTACAACCACTTAAATTTCACACCACTCTAATGTCTTCTTTTTGTGTCGGTTCCTTTAGTAGTTCTTGGTGCAACGACACCACAGGGGGGGAGGGTAGACGGGTTTTACGTAAGGGTTGGGGTTGTTTGACTCAGTGCAGAGTGAAAGAGAACCACACCAGCTGAAAATGTAAGAAATGTTGCAATTTTGGTCCAGCAAACTGAACCGAGTCTACCGGACTATCATTTTTGAAAATACCTTAAGTGTCCAACAACCCCAGCCTCCCAGCCGACACCTCTCCGTCCCTTGCTCACTCTCTGTTTGGTGCTGCTTTTGATGCCGAGAACTACTGAAGGCGTCACTGTCAACGCGTTTGCTCCACTGCTGTTTCTGCTTGTCAGAAAAGCTTACGCATTATTTGCTGCAAAGATAAGTGGGGACCCAGTTCCCACAGCTGCCTTGCAGCAAAGAGATGGTGGTGATTTTTAAAGAGACACGTTCAGCCTTAACCTTCCTCGCGTGCCTGCCGCCCGTCTCCGTCCCAATCCGTCCCCGCCTCTCCCATGCTTGCGATCTCATCTCCTTTCAACGCACAACTGGGAGGCTGCGGTGAGGAACGTTTGCTTTCTGCAATCACTTCACATTTGTTTCAGCGTTTGATTTGCCGGCGCGCTAGAAGAGAGAAAGAGAATGAGGCGAGGGGGTGGGCGGCAGAGGAGAGAACAAGGAAGTCAGAGGACGCACGATGCCAGGCTCACATACTGTCACCATGACAACAGACATCACTTCACAGGAGCAACACTTAGGATGCCTGTGTGGGCTGAAGTGACAGAGTTGAAGGTTGGCATTAGCCTCTTGTGGGTGCTACGACGTAGCAATCCCCGCCTCATGCCATGCCTCTTGCTTTTTTAGTATTCCCTCCACAGTTCGGCTAAAAGGCGCCCCGTTGCTGCTGTCAGCTACCTGTGGGGGGACTGCTGAGACTTGTACCTCATATGTGGAAACGCAGGTCCTGCCAGTTTGACTTAGCTCAGACAATTCAATTGAGTGAAAGCAGCGCAGGAAGACAGGAAAAGACATTCATATTCAATGAGGCCCTTTCATCATTTGCGTCACTTTGAAGCTGGCTCGCATGTATAATTCTCTGGGATCTGAAGTGATGCCAGTCACAGAAATGATAATCCAAGATATGAAACAAAAATGCACCACACACTTTAAAACAGGATCTCAGCAATCTGCTGCTTCATAAGGTAGTAGACTATGGTGTTAGAAGCGGTTCCTACTTCTTGGACTATTCCCATGTTGAACAACATATTTCAATGAGATTGTATGTGACAGGATAACAAATGATAATGTTGAAGTGGAAGAAAACTGATAAATAGTTTTCATGTAAAAACTATGAGAACTGTACAGATGTTGAACATGACTGAGGTTATGGGCTGTAATAGGAATCCAGCACAAAAACATTTAAGGAAACATACATGGTCAATAAAACATATTTACATTGCAAAAGGGCTGTTATAAAAAAAAATATTTTTATGAGGCAGTGGAGTTCCTCCTTCTGTTCAATCGTTTTTTTTTTATGCAGGTATTGATTTGTGAGATCTTGAGTAATGATAAAAACTGTTATTCATGCTACAGAATTATTACTTCATATCAGACACACAGAGTGAAGAGGAAATAGGAATGGGGAATGGGAATATGATGTTTGTGTTATGCAAATTGATAAAACAAAAAATAATAACTAGAGTCAGCTCACATGATTGCAATCAACCAATTGTAATAATTGTGATTGTCCTATTCACTGCAAAACAAAGGATCAAAATCTGCACAGCTATTCTTAACCTAACTACCAATGATTTCCAGTCTATAATCCGCTACTTTGTTCACACACCCTGAACACTGCCAATAATATGTGGCTTTTTATCAACAGGTTTCAAAAGGCTGGACTAATTCGTGACGAAGAGGACAGCACAAACTCAAGAGCAAGAGGAAAGTGACATTGAGAGCAACAACGAAAGGAACCTGGTGTGAGGCGAGGGACGCCTGCAGGATATTTATTGGAGGGCATGCACAAAAACCATCCCAATCCACACAAACACATCCCCAACGCACAGCATGCACGTGGGGCACAAAACCAGCACAATGCACCCGACCCACACGACTACAGTCTACATGTATGCAATGCACACGGCACAAAGAAACAATGTCGCACCACGCACCCGGTGGTCAGTTCCTGACCCACACAAATAGGCCGGGAGCGATGCTTACGGCGAATATGACCCACACATTGTAATGGATTACGCTAAATGACAAAAAAGGAAAACAAACCTGCCATTTTCCAGGCTCAAGTCCTGTCTGGAGGAGAAGCAGGTGAAATGGCAACATTTATTTCCTTTCTGTTCTTTTTGGCAAACATTTTGATGAGATTTAAAAGTTTAAATCTCATCAAAGTCAGTTTAAAAGTCTGGTTACTCATTTTAGTTAGCTTTAGTACACATTCCCATTTAGCCACTGTTTTATTTTTTTTTATTTTTTCAAAGCTATTGATAACCTATTTGAAGTGAACTCAATAGTCAGAAAATTATGACAGCATTAGCAAGACAAAATAATGAATCTGCTACCAACAGTCATTATCTTTTTGAAGGGATGGTTATAGCTAGTTTCATCACAAATTCCAACCAAAAATGAATCAAAAGCAACAGAGTTTGTAGTTTGTAATTTAATTTTAAGCTGCTTAGCATTACAGAAGCAAGCATATCACAAAACCTGTCCAAACCCAGTATCATGACGCTAGAAAGAAATCTCAAAGTAACGACACAAATTTTGACGGTATTTTGTCAGTGTTCTCTTGTAGAATAGATTTTTGATCTGAAGGAGTTTTATCCTGGTTAAATACAGGTTGAAAGAAAACAAAAAGTTTGTTTGACACAGTTCCAGTTTTATCTCGCAGTCTGCAGACAAACCCCCTCTCATGGAAGGTGAATGCATTGCACTGCAGCATCAAAGCGGGTTTTACCCCAGAGAGCTGCTGTCTGTTCTGTTTCAGGACACAACTCCATCAGCGCTGTTCACCTCACATTCATCTTGAACGGAGAAACTCTCAGTGCAATTAATCGCAGCTTTTAATTGCGGCTGAACCGCGTGTCAGTCAACTTGAGGAAATTAACCTTTGTATGATAAATGAAATCCCTCCGCAAAAAGGCTTCCTGCATGCAGGAGATAAAGTTAGCAGTAGCATGGGTGACATTTGGAGATATTCATCTTGTTCTGAATATTTAATGAACTGGCACTTGAGTTGAATGTTAAATGACAACAATTAACTTCGAGTTGCCTTTGTGAGAAAATAGTCAAAATATATGATTTATATTTTTATAAAGGAATTTAAAATAGTCAATGGTATGTCTGAAGTTTAAAGAGCTGTTAATGGGAGAAACCTCTACCCTGACCCTCTACCACTTTCTGCTGTGTACTGGTCAGCGATGGTATGAAAACTGAAGCAGCACCATGAGATCATGACTTTTGAGGTAACACTGTTGTACAGTAGGTAAGGTACAATAACAATTCGGCTGACAGACACAACAAAACTATGCCTTCACTAATATTTTGGTGGCTTCTAATCTCAGTCACCAAAATTAGAAAACTCAGAGTTGTGATAGTGAAGGAGCGTAGTTGGAACTTGTAGTTTGATAGTAATCAATGTTGTCCGCGCAACGTTTAAGAAATGTAAAGTCAAGTTTTTCTAGAATGTCACAACCCTATTGTATCGTTTTGTATGAGGCTAATAATGGAGAGAATCCTCCTATGTATTATAAGCACTTTTATGCAATATTCAAGTTTTTTAAGACATACTAGTACATCATGGCTACACCTCATCTCTTTTCACCTTGTTTTGCATTTATGTGAATGCTGACTTAATATGCATCTTCAAGATAAAATGCTTTGGGCCCCTTCCATCAGCGGTACAGACTTAAAGAAAAAAATCTGCTTCTGTTCGGTTTCCTCTGCAGGTTAAAAATATATGAAACTTCATTAGAATTACAAAATATCTAAATAAATCAGTACACTGTGATATTTCAGGTAGTCAGTCGACTATGACTTAATGAATGAATGAATGCAAGATCATTAGCAGTAGCTTTATGTTCTCTGCTTTATATAGAGGGGGACAAGTAGCTCAGGGTTTAGGGATGAGGGCTTTACCGTAAGCAGCCATGCCCATTATAATAAGCTTATTTGGTCTGCAACATGCGGATTTAGCATTGAATGATCCAGAGGTAAATAGTCTCTCTGACCTCATCCAAATCCTCATGATAGATGGATGACAGTATTTTATAAACTTATCGTTTATAAAAATGAGGCATTCTTTAGCACATGTGCTATCAAATTCACTAATTTACCCAGGGATGTGAATATCTTAATTTGCAATATTTTATAATGAACAGTATTTTCTTCTTCTTTTTTTTTTGGCAGCTACTTCAAAAACTTAATAGTTTAACAGTCAACCACATGTGCTGAAAGGATCAACTTAGAGCTGCTTTTTGTCTGCAGGAGCAAACTGGAGTACCCGGCGTAAACCCACACATGCATGCCAACCACACACAGAAGGGCCCCAGTTGAGATTTGAACTGGTGACCTTCTAGCTGTGAGGCAACAGTGCTAAATGAATAAACACTAATATAATCAGACAATTACATCAGAAAGTGTTAATATCAACTTTTCAGATTAAAAGAAAAAAAAAATCATTTGTGTGAAAAAATAACTCATCAACCTTTATTAGGTCCATGACCTTTAAATACTGACATGGTCCAACATTTATTTCCCTTTTTTTGTGTGTGTGATGAATAAAAGTTTGAGGAACTTTTGTCAGTTTAAGGTTTAATCTGATGCAAAACACACCAAATGAACAACACTTATTTGTTCAACATACCTAATGTAAAAGGTAAACTAATATTGGATTTATGTACCTGTGCAGCTCTGTTGTACTGGACTGCAGATAGTATAGAGGTGGATTTTGCAAAAGATTCTTATATACTGTGTTCTACCTTGCAAAAATACACTATCTTGAGTAAACAATGCCCTAGCATCACTATCTTCTGCATCTGATACTGAAGTAGGCACAACATGAAGTCCATGATAGATGCATGCCACAGATTTTTTAAACATTTGGTCACACAAAGCGACATATGCCATGTATATGTGCCACTGCTATAAAACAGATTCAAATACTGTCTTCTCGCCTTGGGTTTGAACTCCACCCAGAGGCTTTCTGCATGGATTTTTATGTTCTTCCCATACATGTGTAGATTTATCCAGCTTCCTCTGAAAACATGCATGTTTGATAATTGATCTCTTTGCATTGCTGCAACGTATGACGGTGTGCTGTGAACACCTCTGTCTAGGGTTTCGCCTGCCTTAATCCAATCACAGCTCACAAAATGACATCCCACCAAAACTTTACATGATCTTGTGTTGATGCAGCACAACACTGTAAATTTTACGCACCTGCATCCCAACACGCAGGCAAACAATAAAACCCATGACATCACTAGATGTTTCACATCATTTATTTACTTTAAGATCCATGTAAAGATAATGCCAAATCTGCTACAGTGTAACAGGAGTACTGATTGTCTGTAAAATCTAGCTCTCGTATTGCTGTCACTGATTGTATTTTAGCACAAGCCCACAAATGGTACGATTAGACAAAATGTTCTTGAATTACTGTAAATGAAGAGACATTTTCTTTAAGTTTGTGCCTGTTTTGTAAACAATAAACACACAGGTTTATCTGCTAGCTATGTATGCCATAATTAACTGGTGGAGTCAACCTTAATTAAAAAAAAAGTAGAAGAAATACCCCGACTCTAATTAGAGTCGGGTTAAAAATACAGTGCATTAAAGCATAAACAATGTTTTTTTTTTTTTTCATCTTAACGACTCAGTGCTGGTTTACTTAACTGTTGGAGACTGCTAAACTCAGCAGAAGAGTGTTAGATTTAAAACTCAAGCAGAGTTTCTGCAGTGTATGTTGAGTGCTGGTCTCTGAGGGTCGGCTCCAAAGAGGAGCAATATTCAAAATGATCAAACTGGTCCCATCTGAAGCCCCACTGAGGGGTCCAAAGTAATCCTTGAGGTGTTCAACTAAGTGTTCCACTGCAACAAATTCCTTGTTCTGTGTTCTACCCAGCTGAATATCTTCATTTGTCCCCCGACTAAAGCTGCAGACGTCCGTCGGCTGTTACCCCGAGGGGAATGAGGGAAGAGCCTGGCAGAGGAAAGACAGGCAAGGAAATAAGAACTTTGAGCAGGAGGAGAAGAGACAGAGTTATCTGCTATCTTATTACGGTGGGAAATGTAAGGGTCCTGATCCAAAGGAATGATGAAGGACTCTGTGGAGGAGGCCTCTGAGAACCAACAAAGACGGCTTTAGTTTCACTGGCAGAATGCATTTGCATAGCTTAGAAGCCAAAGCGTCTGAACCGGGGCTCATGAAAAGGGAACCTCAGCAATTGCTTGGACTTCAATGCAAACGAGAGGGAGCAGGAGACAGAAGAAGGAGAAAGACAGCGGAAAAAAAGGGAAGCAGAAGTGGAATTGTGTGGGGAGAAGGCAAGAGGAACTTTTTTTTTCCTCTCCTCCCTCTGCAGCAGCAGCACAACACAAATGAGATCAGGGACATCTGTGCATCCCATGGAGGTTGTCTCTGACTGACTTTGATGCAAAGGGAACATAGTGAAGGCGGTACATCTCCAGAAAAAGNAATCAAAAGCAACAGAGTTTGTAGTTTGTAATTTAATTTTAAGCTGCTTAGCATTACAGAAGCAAGCATATCACAAAACCTGTCCAAACCCAGTATCATGACGCTAGAAAGAAATCTCAAAGTAACGACACAAATTTTGACGGTATTTTGTCAGTGTTCTCTTGTAGAATAGATTTTTGATCTGAAGGAGTTTTATCCTGGTTAAATACAGGTTGAAAGAAAACAAAAAGTTTGTTTGACACAGTTCCAGTTTTATCTCGCAGTCTGCAGACAAACCCCCTCTCATGGAAGGTGAATGCATTGCACTGCAGCATCAAAGCGGGTTTTACCCCAGAGAGCTGCTGTCTGTTCTGTTTCAGGACACAACTCCATCAGCGCTGTTCACCTCACATTCATCTTGAACGGAGAAACTCTCAGTGCAATTAATCGCAGCTTTTAATTGCGGCTGAACCGCGTGTCAGTCAACTTGAGGAAATTAACCTTTGTATGATAAATGAAATCCCTCCGCAAAAAGGCTTCCTGCATGCAGGAGATAAAGTTAGCAGTAGCATGGGTGACATTTGGAGATATTCATCTTGTTCTGAATATTTAATGAACTGGCACTTGAGTTGAATGTTAAATGACAACAATTAACTTCGAGTTGCCTTTGTGAGAAAATAGTCAAAATATATGATTTATATTTTTATAAAGGAATTTAAAATAGTCAATGGTATGTCTGAAGTTTAAAGAGCTGTTAATGGGAGAAACCTCTACCCTGACCCTCTACCACTTTCTGCTGTGTACTGGTCAGCGATGGTATGAAAACTGAAGCAGCACCATGAGATCATGACTTTTGAGGTAACACTGTTGTACAGTAGGTAAGGTACAATAACAATTCGGCTGACAGACACAACAAAACTATGCCTTCACTAATATTTTGGTGGCTTCTAATCTCAGTCACCAAAATTAGAAAACTCAGAGTTGTGATAGTGAAGGAGCGTAGTTGGAACTTGTAGTTTGATAGTAATCAATGTTGTCCGCGCAACGTTTAAGAAATGTAAAGTCAAGTTTTTCTAGAATGTCACAACCCTATTGTATCGTTTTGTATGAGGCTAATAATGGAGAGAATCCTCCTATGTATTATAAGCACTTTTATGCAATATTCAAGTTTTTTAAGACATACTAGTACATCATGGCTACACCTCATCTCTTTTCACCTTGTTTTGCATTTATGTGAATGCTGACTTAATATGCATCTTCAAGATAAAATGCTTTGGGCCCCTTCCATCAGCGGTACAGACTTAAAGAAAAAAATCTGCTTCTGTTCGGTTTCCTCTGCAGGTTAAAAATATATGAAACTTCATTAGAATTACAAAATATCTAAATAAATCAGTACACTGTGATATTTCAGGTAGTCAGTCGACTATGACTTAATGAATGAATGAATGCAAGATCATTAGCAGTAGCTTTATGTTCTCTGCTTTATATAGAGGGGGACAAGTAGCTCAGGGTTTAGGGATGAGGGCTTTACCGTAAGCAGCCATGCCCATTATAATAAGCTTATTTGGTCTGCAACATGCGGATTTAGCATTGAATGATCCAGAGGTAAATAGTCTCTCTGACCTCATCCAAATCCTCATGATAGATGGATGACAGTATTTTATAAACTTATCGTTTATAAAAATGAGGCATTCTTTAGCACATGTGCTATCAAATTCACTAATTTACCCAGGGATGTGAATATCTTAATTTGCAATATTTTATAATGAACAGTATTTTCTTCTTCTTTTTTTTTTGGCAGCTACTTCAAAAACTTAATAGTTTAACAGTCAACCACATGTGCTGAAAGGATCAACTTAGAGCTGCTTTTTGTCTGCAGGAGCAAACTGGAGTACCCGGCGTAAACCCACACATGCATGCCAACCACACACAGAAGGGCCCCAGTTGAGATTTGAACTGGTGACCTTCTAGCTGTGAGGCAACAGTGCTAAATGAATAAACACTAATATAATCAGACAATTACATCAGAAAGTGTTAATATCAACTTTTCAGATTAAAAGAAAAAAAAAATCATTTGTGTGAAAAAATAACTCATCAACCTTTATTAGGTCCATGACCTTTAAATACTGACATGGTCCAACATTTATTTCCCTTTTTTTGTGTGTGTGATGAATAAAAGTTTGAGGAACTTTTGTCAGTTTAAGGTTTAATCTGATGCAAAACACACCAAATGAACAACACTTATTTGTTCAACATACCTAATGTAAAAGGTAAACTAATATTGGATTTATGTACCTGTGCAGCTCTGTTGTACTGGACTGCAGATAGTATAGAGGTGGATTTTGCAAAAGATTCTTATATACTGTGTTCTACCTTGCAAAAATACACTATCTTGAGTAAACAATGCCCTAGCATCACTATCTTCTGCATCTGATACTGAAGAGGCACAACATGAAGTCCATGATAGATGCATGCCACAGATTTTTTAAACATTTGGTCACACAAAGCGACATATGCCATGTATATGTGCCACTGCTATAAAACAGATTCAAATACTGTCTTCTCGCCTTGGGTTTGAACTCCACCCAGAGGCTTTCTGCATGGATTTTTATGTTCTTCCCATACATGTGTAGATTTATCCAGCTTCCTCTGAAAACATGCATGTTTGATAATTGATCTCTTTGCATTGCTGCAACGTATGACGGTGTGCTGTGAACACCTCTGTCTAGGGTTTCGCCTGCCTTAATCCAATCACAGCTCACAAAATGACATCCCACCAAAACTTTACATGATCTTGTGTTGATGCAGCACAACACTGTAAATTTTACGCACCTGCATCCCAACACGCAGGCAAACAATAAAACCCATGACATCACTAGATGTTTCACATCATTTATTTACTTTAAGATCCATGTAAAGATAATGCCAAATCTGCTACAGTGTAACAGGAGTACTGATTGTCTGTAAAATCTAGCTCTCGTATTGCTGTCACTGATTGTATTTTAGCACAAGCCCACAAATGGTACGATTAGACAAAATGTTCTTGAATTACTGTAAATGAAGAGACATTTTCTTTAAGTTTGTGCCTGTTTTGTAAACAATAAACACACAGGTTTATCTGCTAGCTATGTATGCCATAATTAACTGGTGGAGTCAACCTTAATTTAAAAAAAAGTAGAAGAAATAACCCGACTCTAATTAGAGTCGGGTTAAAAATACAGTGCATTAAAGCATAAACAATGTTTTTTTTTTTTTTCATCTTAACGACTCAGTGCTGGTTTACTTAACTGTTGGAGACTGCTAAACTCAGCAGAAGAGTGTTAGATTTAAAACTCAAGCAGAGTTTCTGCAGTGTATGTTGAGTGCTGGTCTCTGAGGGTCGGCTCCAAAGAGGAGCAATATTCAAAATGATCAAACTGGTCCCATCTGAAGCCCCACTGAGGGGTCCAAAGTAATCCTTGAGGTGTTCAACTAAGTGTTCCACTGCAACAAATTCCTTGTTCTGTGTTCTACCCAGCTGAATATCTTCATTTGTCCCCCGACTAAAGCTGCAGACGTCCGTCGGCTGTTACCCCGAGGGGAATGAGGGAAGAGCCTGGCAGAGGAAAGACAGGCAAGGAAATAAGAACTTTGAGCAGGAGGAGAAGAGACAGAGTTATCTGCTATCTTATTACGGTGGGAAATGTAAGGGTCCTGATCCAAAGGAATGATGAAGGACTCTGTGGAGGAGGCCTCTGAGAACCAACAAAGACGGCTTTAGTTTCACTGGCAGAATGCATTTGCATAGCTTAGAAGCCAAAGCGTCTGAACCGGGGCTCATGAAAAGGGAACCTCAGCAATTGCTTGGACTTCAATGCAAACGAGAGGGAGCAGGAGACAGAAGAAGGAGAAAGACAGCGGAAAAAAAGGGAAGCAGAAGTGGAATTGTGTGGGGAGAAGGCAAGAGGAACTTTTTTTTTCCTCTCCTCCCTCTGCAGCAGCAGCACAACACAAATGAGATCAGGGACATCTGTGCATCCCATGGAGGTTGTCTCTGACTGACTTTGATGCAAAGGGAACATAGTGAAGGCGGTACATCTCCAGAAAAAGTAACAAGCGCAAAGACATTTCCGCGCAATCATAAAACTCATGTTTGATTGCAGCTTTCTGATATTAACATTTACACCCCCTTTAGCTGTCACTACCGTTACGTACAGATGCTATTTGGGGTAGTTAACTAGACCACATATATTTGATTTGATGCAATTAAGAAGCTGCTTTGACCAAGTGAAGGTGAGTAGAGTTCAATGTATATCAATCTACATAGGAAACGTATGTTGAGAAAAGCATTACAAAGGTAAAGTCCCTGCAAAAGATATCGGAGGCTGGAAGAAAAAGAGGAAAAAAACAGATGCTGGTACTTTAGTGGAAACTCACTTTCTCTCGCTTTGGCCTGCGGTCATGGTGGGATGACTAGCCTTCATCAATTCTCCTTAATGACTATGGCAGCACCACTTAACACACTGCTATGTGATTTCTTCATTACTGCATCATGATATCACCATTTAGTCAATGGAGAAGGCATCAAGTGATCCCCGCGGATAAAAATAACCAGAGAAAATGTACTAAATGTCCCACTCATCTGCTTTAGGCTCCATTTAGACACCAAAGAAGGGAAAGATGGAGTTAATGCAACAAAACAAAATGCAATAAAGTCAAGTGGCAAAAAAACCCTCAATGGTAACTGAATGTGAAACAAAGTACAAGTACAGTGTAGTCAATTAGGAATGGATCAGTGAGATCTTCTGACGATATTAAATGTTGACCAGAAATTAAAAAAAATAAATAATTTTTAGCAGTAATATTCATGATGTTTACCAGGTGTTAGTAAGTTCAATGTTAATCTTTTGTTATCATAATGAAGTCTCTATCATGAGAGCTATGCAGTTGTTGTCACTTGGTCTGATAACATAAGCACAAAATATAACTATAAGCTGTGGATAAGTAAGTTAGTCCTTTAGGCTTGATAATATCTTTGAGACCCTTATTTTGAAATAAGAAAGGAAGTAAATTGCTCTGTGGTATGTAAGTAGTTACCAAATACAGAGCACTTAGCATGTGAAACTTCAACCACTTTTAAATCATTTGTGTAGCATTTTTCATGCAGAAAAATGAAACGGTGACATAAGTTGCACCTTTAACATTCTGTTAGAAACAGATGATGAAACATCACAGTTTTCTTAAACATCAGAGCTTTATTTTATCATACCTGGTTGATGGCTCCACATCAGTTTAATCAAAACTGAACTTGATAAAGCTACTCTCAAATACCTATTCTTTAACACAGTCAGAGCTGACATCAGAACTATTTTTTGAAAAACAAAAATGTAGAATTTGTACTTTTTTTTTCTATTCTTATGTTTTCCTGGAATCAGGACAACCTTAAAATTAGACCAACTTTAACAAGTCCAATATGTGGACTCGCCAAACCTGTACTGGAGTATTATAATCTCCATTTATTGTATGTGTAAAACCAAAAGCATATGGAAGATTTTCCATTGTTGTTACCCTCCTATTATTCATAGTGAGTTTGAAGCATAACCACTACATGAAAAATTACAAAGCGTAACAGAGTGACAGACATGCTTACTCTCACAGCTTGAGGAAAACATTAATCTGCAGAAGGCTGCAAGCTCCTTTGGACGACAACTTGTGACTTGTTTGTCATTACCAGTGACCAAAACTGTTAGTACGATTGAAAATCCCTCTCTAGAAAGCTAAAGGGAATTTATTAAAGCATGAATTGCAGTCTGAATACATTACGTCATTTGACTGCATTCTGTATATTTAAAAACAACTTTCCATGAACAAAATGCAAAATGCTATGGTGTTGTGTCTCATATTACAGTCACACACCCACTGCTTTTCACCTGTCATGCTGAATTCTCACACCCACCATATGTCTGAACCTTCTGTGAATCCACTGGGAGGCAAGACTACATAAACGTAAATGTTTTGCAACCATCAATAATAAATGTTGACTTTTTGAGCCATGCCAATAAATTGCTGTATACAGACGGCTCCCCTAGAGGCTTGCGGTAAACATAAGGCACATGCAGGTCTTCACCAGTGGTTCCTCTTCATTTGAGAGAATATGCTTTACAAGTTAGAGAACGAAGCCCTTCCATTATATAAACAACCCTGTTCTTTGTACAAAACCTGTAGAAAGATTCAAGGGGAATCTAAGAAACTGTATTGATGAATAAAAGAGGAATTGGCTGTGCTCTAGGGAGTTTTCAAGCTGCTCAACATACATGCAAACACTGAGAGTTAAATGCCCAAACAGTTCCATCTGGTGCTTCCCCCCACACACCCCTCCAGCTCATCCCCTGTCCCTTCTGCTGCTGCTGCTGCTACATAGCCACAAGTCCACACATACCACTCTAGTAACATCACATCAAGCATTATGGGATATGATTCCTTTCTAATCTGCTTGCATCTTCATCCACTCGCACACGGCGGCATGGGCAGCATGCTTACACCGAGGATCAACGGCTTTTATCGGACGTTCACGGTATCAGCTCTTATGATTAGTGTCAGCCTGTCAGCTCTCAATGTCTGTCGGAAGCTGATGATTCCATGTCACAGAAATGAATATTGAGCTAGGTGAGGGCAGGGATTTAGAGGCTGTGACCTGAGCCCTGTTAAATAGCTAGGAACGTACTGACTCTAAACAGCTAATACTGTAAAGGTTGCGCTTGGAAAGAAGCAATAAATTACATTTTTAGACAGAAACATTCCACCTGTCCATTATTCTGAACACCAGATTTGATTAATACGTCATATTTTTTCTGAGTGACAAAGCAATGTGGAGAATATTCTGAGATGTTTGTAATACTCTTTGCGATTCTGTTGAAGTTGAATGCATGCACGATTTGAAATTAAAGACAAGTTACATATTTGAATATCCAACTGGTTGGCCTCTAGTTAGGCCACAATGACTGATCAAAGTCAAAAATCCAGATTTCTTCCAATCTGCTACCATATCTAAGCAATATATTTTGTAGAAAATTACTGTGTTTTGTGGGAACAATCTTATTGACAGAAGAAGACTCAACGTTAGCTATTTTCAGTATCAGCTAGATGTTTACAATAAAGTGCCAATACGGATATGACGAGCTATTTAAAAAAAAGAACTGTGTTTTCTGCATGTTGAGAGACGTCTATAGTTCATTCAGACTGGGGAGAACAAGATTTTCAGCAGGTAATAAAAAGGCTGAATTAAGTGCAACAAAGTTTCTCTGTCACAGAGCACAATGCATGTTGCTGGATGTCTTTAAAAAATCTAACAGAATCCAACATTCTTGGGAAAACACACACACAGTGACGGTGATTTTATTAAAGAAATCTTAATCTGTCAACTGATTTATGCTTTTTCTTTGTTTTAAAATGTTATTAAAATTGCCTTTTAAAGCAACTTTATCACACAAATGGCAAATTATTTCAAATTGTGTTGCTATGTGATACTTGTTAAAGATAAATCAAATTGGTGGAGTTGCTCAAAGCTGTCCACACCCCAGAAATTGGAAACTGGCCAAACATTGTCTAATTAAAGCATTTGAAAAAGAAATCCATATGAGCTCTAATGTTTGATGGGTATTGCAAAGCATTAAAATCACACGCAAAAATTAATTTCAGCTTAAATCAATTAAGGCAACTTCAAATTACTGTTTTCACACCCATTAGCCGAAATGAATGCAATCTATTTTTAGTGCATATCACTTGACAACTTAAAATGTTTTCACCACTTGTCAAGACTTGAGAATGCCACTGATATGCAAATTGCCTTCACAAGTTCTAATTTCAAAGTTATGAATTGAAAAAAAAAGGTCAAATGCAAAAAAAAAAAAAAAAAAAAAAAATCAGATTTCTGTGGCACCTGAAGAGAAAACCATTACCATGGGAGAAACCTCACCAGCCATAGATCACAAACCAGCATTGTTGTCCCACACATATGGTCACCATTTATAACAATAAGCAGTTTATTATCATGTCACTTTGCATCTTATCAAGGTATCATCAAACTGCCCACCCCCTTTATCAATGAAAACATTGATTTGATTTCTGAGGAGTTTTCATTTGATACACAAAATTCTACATTTCAGTTTAGTTCATTTATAATAATTCACAACAAATATTGTCTCAAAAGAGCGCCTTATTCACTTCGACTTACTCAGGTTAATAGAGCTAGCTTGTTCGTGTAGCCTTAGTGAATTTTTCATTTCTATCTGTTGGGTAATCAACTGTAATTTGAAGCCATGTACAGTTCAGATATCAGTCTTCAGATGCAAGTGGAATATAGCAAACTATACCAGAGTTGGAGCCACAAAGTACACAATCAGTAGATGTAAGAAGTAGTACAATCTAATTGGATCATCAATCAGGACTGTCCCGCCTATTACCGTTTGGCTCCTGCCTCTAAACAAAAAAGGACAATCCT
Organism: Poecilia latipinna; assembly: GCF_001443285.1. Lineage (NCBI taxonomy): Eukaryota > Metazoa > Chordata > Actinopteri > Cyprinodontiformes > Poeciliidae > Poecilia > Poecilia latipinna. The sequence continues at coordinate 36,604 of NW_015115111.1, forward strand.
GGTGACCCCATGATAGTTTCTGTCATGTTAACTGTGGCCATTCTTGTGTCTCACACTCCGTGCTGACAAAAAAAATCTTCTAAGCCTGAGAAAAATACAATCCCCACGTCTCTACATCTGGCGTTAGCGTTCCTCCGTGGGGCCTTTTTGCTTTGGTCAGAGCCACTGTCAGCACTGACAGATAAGGGCTGGGCACCTCAAGGATTCTTCCATGTCCTCGTCTTGGTGCACATGAATCACTTTGTCCTCTCAGTCCTCCTACAGCTGCCACTGTCAGTGCTGCTTCTGCTGGCAAGGCTGACGATTCATACCAGATATAATTTGCGACACTAATTGCAGAGGCATCGGGCAGGACTTTGCTTTTGTGGTGGAATTCAAGCAGCAACAGATGACGATGCTCACCTCTTATTGCACACTAGCAAAATAATAATAATAATAATAATAAAAAAAAGGAATCGTCTAAACATCAGCAGTTTGTAGCAGCTACTGTTTGTTCCTTCAGAAATCATGACAGAATGTTCTGGTTCCTTTGAGCTGAGTGTGGTAAGAATGTCCCCGCACCTTTCTTTTCTGCAACAAGTCCTTATAATATAACACCAGCTTTTTATTAGCTGAGTCTCTTCTGCAAGAGACTCAGAGATGCTAGACATAAGGAGGAGGTGGGTAGATAGATCCAACACACAGGACTATCACTCATGACGATGCATACCAAGTACCACTGCTCAACAGATTACAGTCCTCATGATGACTTCCACAAAAGCATTTGGCCTGATGTCAGATAAGGAGTCACATGTGCCATTTTGAATCATAATTAGCAAGGTGGGGGAAATAATAAGAACAATCCCGAAGGCTTCAGAATAGACCAACCGGGTTCCTCTGTAATAACATATAAATGTAACCTGCTAAATTTAGCCTGCTCACCGAGCATGGGGAGTGATGGATTGGATCAGAAAAGGGGCTGCACACACACGATTTGCTGTATAACCAAGGATGGGGGGGGGGGCTACATTTAGGAATCTGCAATCTCTAATATGGTCTTTCAGACCTGATATGTCAACCATACATCTATTTCCAACAAATAACAACAGTATGAAAGGACACTGAATGCAATAGGAAAACAGCTGTTCTACAAGGTCATGAAAAAAAAAAACAAAACAAAAAAAAACATGTGGGATACACGGACTTACCGTACACTCCTTGGCAGCTGATGCCTCCAACGACCAGCGCCAGCAGCCCCAAAACAGCGACAATTAGATCCATCCTTTCACGTTAATCTCGGCATATCCAGCTCTCTCAGTGGCAAGAAGTCCTTTCCGGGGCGGTGCGACGGAGGCGCATAGACGCGGCAGTTCTCGTCGATTAATTCAGTCTGTGTATTTCACAGAAGGTAAGTGAAATAATGTAAATTAGCCTTCAGTGTCAGAGCTGTCATGTAGGAGAATTAGCGAAAATGCCGAGCGGCTGACGGCACCCAGACGCCGCGTAGGATGTGATGAGGCAGACGGGTAAGACGCGCGGCCAGGAGCGGGGAATGAACTGCAGCGAGGCCGGTCTTTAAAATAAATAAATAAATAAATAAAAATAAAATAAAATATATTCAAAAACCACCCTCTTACCTCCAGTGGCCTATAATGTTTTAAACAGTACTCAGTAAAAACACAACAAAAACGAGTGAGGACACACGGGTTCTGTCGAGGGTTCGGCACCCACGGACGTAGCTCATCAAATCCAGCTGTGGTCAGAGCTCACGCCGCGGATGCTGCGTCGGCTGCGAGCTGTCAGATGAAGCTCTCATCACTCCCCCTGTCGCCGCAAAACAGCCCAATTCTCCCAGTCTTCACCTTTCCGATGGATGAAGTCCTCAGAGGCTGCTTATCTCCATACGTACAAACGCGAATTACTGAGTTACATCACGAGAGACACGGCGAGTCGGCTCATCTCTCCCTGTGGCAAATGACGAGGGCAGGGTCCGGTCCTCCGGTCCGGTCGGCCGACGGGTTTTATCCACAGCTCCTCGCCAATGAGACCGCTTTTTGTGTGTGTGTGTGTGTGGTTTCCACCGTACCGAGCCAGTACAGAGCATCAGTCACGTTGCGCAATACGTGCTGTACGGACGTATCGCACACCGACTGTGGCACCGCAACCGGTCTGTATGGCTACGTCAAGAGGTGCGTTGCTTCCAGTGCTCATCTGTATGGGAGGCTTCACTCGGCGTCAGGAAAGGCATGAGAGAGGCGCAGCTGCTGGATGCTGAGAGAGAGAGAGAGAGAGAGAGAGAGAGAGGGCGGTGGGAGGAGGAGGAAGGGATGGAAGAGATGGGAACATTGGAATTCAGGGGGTCTTGCCTTAACAGACCTTTTGCCATCACAGCCTCACACACGCACACACAGGTCTGTCTGCTCATGTCTCACCGTTCTTCAGGATGCACAGGTGCCTCTACCAAGTTTCTAATGAGGGACAATAATTCCCGCATCACACTATTTGTATTTGTCTTTCGTTTCAGCGGAGTACCAGAACATAATGCAGTTTGGCCCTATGACATAAACCAATTTTTTTATTCAATTTTTTTATTATAATTTTTAATTTTTTCCCATTGTGCGCCTGTAACATTTATACTGCACATGTTTAAAGAATCTACGTCTCAGACTAAAATTGTGCAAACTCACCTCTGAATGTCAGAAGCTTGAAAACGGAGGCGAAAGTGGCTTTCTGTTTAATACAGCTAATAACTATCTGACCAAAATTACCCAGTCCCGTCATGGCAAAACGATAATCTGATGCAATATTTTGATAGAGATTGTGTTAAAAACAACATAAATGTTTCAAAGACCTAAGAAGACACGATGTTTGACAATTGTGTGGCATGTTTTTCAATAAGCATGTAGAGCAAGATAAACAGTGTGACAGTGGCTTTAAAATGCAATAATTGATTAGATCAGAAACTCCAAATGTTCTTTTAATTGGTTTTGAATGAGGATCAGGTCTAATATTGAAATTTTCTCAGCTTAAAATTTTTTTACTATACTCACTGTTCTTGTGGATGTTGCCAATAACCTTACATTTTATAACCATCGGTTTTAGTTTTTGTTTAGGCAACAGGATGGCAATTACATAACATGTCTATTTAAAATAAATATTACATAATACTCCAATTTTCTCAGAAATTTAATTTTTGTTTTTCATTAGCTGCAAGCCATATTCAAAATAATATGAACTACTTGAGAAACACTTGAAACATATCACTCTATGCATAATGAACGTATTTAATCAATGTTTTTTGCTTTTTCAATTGAATTACTAACCTGGCCATTGCCTTCCCACACAATTCTGCTAAAATCTCATCTCCTTTCGGCATTCTCTTTGGGATTTCTCCCGTTGAGCTTAATTTCTCCAGTGTAATTTCAGTCGGGCCAATCAGTTAACAGAAAGAGGTGTTGTGAACAATGATGTTGAGTTTCTATGCTCTTTAAGAATTGTAGTCTGCCTATATAAAATTGCAGTCTTGCTGCAGAAGAAGTAAACAAAGTTTTTCAGTCTACGTTCGCCACTCTTCCAAATATTGAGTAATTCAATTTGAAACAAGAAAAATGCATGACATGTCATTCGCTGACAAAGATGTTGCGACTATAGTTCCAACTACAGAGCACGCAATTTCTCTTAAGCTTCTTCAAGCTGGGGCATTACATACGTCACGGCCAGAGATGCATGGTCAGGGATAAAGAGGATCATAGGTTGTAAGTAAAAGAAGTATCGGATAGATGGAAGTCTGGACAGAGCCAATGAACCGACCATATTCTTCAATAGGTTCAGTTCAGGAACAATCTCATCGTCCTCTGAGATGAGGACGATGAGACATCCCATCCTCCTTTGACCCACAGCTTTTCTGTCAAACCTCAGATGTTTTATCTTCCATTTCAGTCATTGGCTCTTCTGCTTCTACAGGCTTGTCTTCAACCAAATCAGGAGGTGCTGCTGCTTCCATTGCCTCCACATCCCAGACATGTCTCTCTAGAAGTCAAGTGAAGAGGCTAAATGGGGGAAACTGAACCGGAACAAGACTGCAGGTCCAGATGGTGTCCAGATGAAGGCCTCTGCAGATAAACTCTGTGGGATTCTGCAGCTCCTCTTCAACCTTAACTTGAACCAAGAGAAGGTTCCAATGTTGTGGAAGACATCCTGCGTTGTTCCAATACCAAAGAAAACCCACCAATCAGTCATTGAAGACTATAGACCCGTTGATCTGACTTCTCACATTATTTAGCCTGATTTACTTTGCCAAAAACTCCAGAAGACACAGACGGAGGCCTCTACAAACACTTGTATCTACGACTACCTGACAGACAGACCACAGTTTGCGAGACTGCATGACTGTGTGTCTGACCAGGTGATTAGCAGCACAGGTGCACCACAGGGGACTGTACTCTCACCATTACTTTTCACTCTGTACACTTCAGACTTCCAGCAGAAGTCAGAGTCCTTTAATCTGCAGAAATACTTAGTTAGGTTCCTCACAAATGATTTGTTTTATGAAGTTCTTCTGATTTTATCTGTGAAAGGTGCCATATAAATAAAGCAGAATAAAAGGTTCTGTTCTGGGGACTACTATGGAAGCACTGGAGATTATGATTCTTTATAAAAAATAAAAAAAAAAGCCTCTTCAGTCAGAGGCATCATGAGAATCGTTGTTTTACAGACTGCTACAGGAGATCCTTCTTGCCCATAGATATCAGTATTGACAAGAACCTTTGAAAAACCTTACATAACATGACCTACAATATTTAATTTCCCTTTGCTTTTTGATACTAACTTGAATAATGCCTCCTATATTTTACTGCACTTTTTTGAGTTTATAAAAAACCCAGAACAACTGATGAATGGCAAGGATTTTTAAAAACTCTTTCCCTTTCTGTTGGATTCGAACCTTTTCGCACCTATAAAGGATGAGCACATTTGATTCCTATTATTAATTATAGTCCTTAAAAAAATAATGTGTCAAACTAAGCAGGTCAGACCCAAAAGAAAACCAAAAATTGGCATTAAAAAAAAGGTTGATGCATCTTTAATTACCATCTTGGTGGGAGATACTAAAACTAAAAGCATAAAAAAAAAAATCAAGGGTTTTCTTAAGCTTTTATTGTATGCAGGAAGAGTGGGGAGGTGGGGTTCGGAGTAAATAAGTGACATTTGAAATTGACATTCTATGATTCAGTTCAGGAACAACCTCATCCTAGCAAACCTAGCAAACTATTCATGAAATAGTCATTTTTGTGCTTCTCTACTTCTTCTTAAATTCATTAGAAAACAAAGCATGCATTTAAGACAGCCTTTCTGACCAGATGTATGGACTTCCCACCACCTTTACCTCCCGGCTCCCTTGACGACAACCAGTGACGCGAGTTTTTTCTTCTTCTGTTCAATAGTCAAAATCACCATTAAGATGCACTCTGTGACAAACTCACAGTTTTTATAAAAGTTTTGAAAAGGTACAGCTAAGAGGTTCCCAAATGGGGTCTCAGAATTGCCTCCGGGGTCCTGCAGGCAGATTCAAGGGGTTTTCCTCCAAATTGAGAAAATATGTGTAATTATATTTCCTTTGACCATCGTTAGTGAACAGAAAGCACCGGAACTAACATCTGTGATTATGGCTTTCACTAGAATAAATCTGTGTGGTCATATAGACAAATTCAAAGTAACAAAAATATGGTAAGATTTTCGATTAAATGGGTCTACAATTATACACTTCCTGTTCAGGGGTGGCTGCCAGAGCTGGCTGATTCTAAAGCTGGACCATTATGTTGTTTCCTAGCAACAGAATTTAAATGAAATGGATTTAATTAGCGTATTTTTCCCTGAAATGAAGAGGGGAAATGGAATAGTTATTGGACAAATGGGGCAGAATATTTAAGGGCCAGTAGTTAGATCCCTGACCAAAAAAATTCAATAAAATAGCTCCAAGCCATAATTGTGTTAGACCAGAGGGAGAAAATATTTTTTATGGTTTCTGTTGTGCTGTGTTATAAGTCTTTTCCTTGTTTTTTTTTTTTTAAAGACCCAAAGTAAACATTTTCAGCTTAGTTTTGGACATTTGTCACTCAATTGAATCAGACAGAATCGGTTTTGGATGATCCCATTTCAAAGCTGTAGTTTTTTTTGTTTTTGTTTTTTTTTTGCAAGTAAGCTCTGCCTTTTTGAGAAAATAAAAACCTTTATTAAAGCAAACTGGGAAAAGCAACGTATAAAACCCAGTGTTAACTCTACTCAAAAACACTCTTTGGAGAAGAGAGTAAAGTCACCACAGTGGTAGCTTTGGCGCCCTCTACAGGAAATCCCTAAACAAATCAATAATCAAGCAGTTATCAAGGATAATATTTGTGCCTGGTCTATTATGTGGAATGCATTTTTATTCATTGAGGAAATAAAATTAGATTGAAAAAATTTTTATTTTTATTTTTATGTGGTTCCCAGCAAACTGACATACATAGTTAAACTCACCGAATATATTGCTGCATGTGTATTTCAAGAGTTTTCATTGTTCTTTTTACTTTTTCAATTGTTGTATATTAGAGCCAAACGCTTCAGAAGATCTTACTTGGTTATATGTGTGATGATTGTGTACAAAATAGTGCAAAACTAGTATTTTGATCTTTAAAAAGAAAAAAAAATCAAATTTTTGGTTTTTGCTACCTGTATTTCACATGTTGAGAAGTCTGTCCATTTGTCTGTGCCAAATATTGTAAGTATTTTGCACAATACAAGTTCCCTTGTCCCAACTTACCGTTAGAATGACGCTAGTGCCATTTTAATTGTATAATACAGTTGTATTTTTTTTTTAATCTTTTCCTCCAACGTTTGCGCTTTTCAAGTTGTCTTAGCAGAAACTGAGAACCCTAAAACTTTTATCAGTCAGTCAAGTCAGCGCGTAAAAATGTTTGACTTGTCAGCTCCTGCTCACTTTAAAACTCTTGGCGTCAAAGTCTGAAACGGGAATGAAAGTAACTCCTTCATTGAGAGGTTTTTAACTCTGTTTCTGCCTTTTGTGGACGAGTCTGCTCTTAGCCGTCTGCCTTCACCACTCACTGTGATGTCTGATGTTCTACAAAGCACTAAAATCGGATCGAATTCTATAATGAGACCCACTGCAAGCACAGAAGGGTTATAGAGCATGGCAATTTTTGGTTGTTAATGTGTTTTTTTTTTTTTTCTTTTACATAAAAGAATGCCTTTGCCTTAATGGCTTCCTAAATTTAGTCGGCTGCGTTGCGCGCTGTGAGGTTTTAGGAGCAGCAGAAAACAACATTTTAGGGGAAGGCCTCTCCAGGCTTCAAACGCAGTCTAAATGTCTGCGTGACGTCAAAGTGAAAGGACGAGTCGGCCTCGCTGCTGCACTGCGTCGCCGCGACTGTCCAGGAAGAGAACAGCCGAGCGTCGTGGCTTTGGTATTCTGACAATATTCTGCTCCGGTTGGCTTCAGACACACACACACACACACCCACGCACACACACACACACACACACACACACACACACACACACACACAAGTGAATCTCAAATGGAACAGCGGGTATTTTTCCATCTCGGTGCGATGAAAGTCATATAACAGCCAGCCACCTGTGGAAACAGTTCCACTCTCTGCCTGCTGGAGCTCAGAACTTGTCAAGCAAATTTCATTTTCCCTCCCGCCCCATGAGGTTACTGTTGTGATGTTTGATTTATCGGCATGAGCGACACGCCATAAGTGAATCATTACTCCAAACAAAGAGAAATGCAGCGTGGCAGAGGCGATGCAAGATAAACATTACATATGTTAGGTGTTCAGATTCCAAAACAGATGTAGAGGTCAAATTAATAGAAAATTCATTTTTCTTCAAACAGTAAAGTCGTGATGCCACCGGTGCCGTTAAATGTTTTAAATTTAACAGAAATGGGGGGGCGAGAGGGAAAAGTAGCTTTCAAATTTTGATTTGAATGATTAAAACCGACCTGCTGCAGGGTGAAAATATAATTGCAACGAAAACTAAAAAAACAACAACTGGCAAACCAGTTTTGTTAGTTTTAGTTTCATAAGTTAAATACCTGGTTATTTCCAGACACAGAGTAAATTAATCACTTCCAAAGAATCTTTCAGATGACATGAAGTGGGCTGAAGGGTCTGAAAAGGCAGCCCCAAAATTTTATGACGCTTAGGAACAGATGAGCAAGAAAATCACAGGCATTCATCAGCCTATGGAGGATTTGGACTCAGTGACACCCATGGAAAAAAACGTCTAATCATTTCAAACTATCAGTAGAGGAATGGGAATGACTGACCTACTTACAGTGCTGCCTATCAGTTCATAACCTCAGTTATTGAAGTTTTTTTGCTTAAAGGGTGGCACAACCAGGAATCAGTTTTACAAATTGGCACAAGTTGGTTTGGATTGCCTTGGTTTTCCTCTCTGTAAAGGAAATCCCCATTTGAAAAAAAATGATTATTGTACTCACTGAGGTTATATCTAAAGTTTGTTTCATGTGATCAGAAAGAAAAACAGCAGAACTCTGTAAGGTGAAAACTTGCATATTTCACTGCATTTATTTCATTTTGATGCTTGTAGTTTACAGCTGACAAACTATCAAAAAACTACCAATATTTCATAAGATCAATGGAAAAGCAAATATTAGTTTTTCCAAATATTACCTATTAAACAGTATTTGCATGTACTAACTTAGTCGATGCTTCTTTTTTTTTTTTTTTACATGAACTGCAAAATAAGATGATACAGTTATATAGTTTTTGCTGTATTGATAATTCAGCTAAAACTTTCTGAGACAATTAACATTGGGTTACCATCTGTACGGCATAAGTTTCAAACAAAATTAGCACTTAAAATATGTCATTCTATCTACGATGAATCCAGGTATGAGTTTATGTGTTTTTCTTTAATTGAAAGGTTACAGTAATATTCACATTTACCCGTATGACTGCTTAAGCTCGATTACATTCATTTCAAAGTGATTCTAATTTTGTGTCTCAAAATTAAAAAAAAAGGGGAAACCTTTTGTTCTTACAACAGCTTGTAGGCAAAAGCAGTAGCTTTAAAAGTGAAATACTGTCCAAATCTTCTCAGAGAGGCAAACTAGTTAAAATGGTGACCATGTTAGATGTCAGGTAGTTTGTTTGGCTTTGAGGCAACAAATGTGGCTTAAAAATATGAGGAATAGCTTTTATACATTTTTACTGTATCAGAACATGCGTTGAATGTGCATACAAAGAGAAACACTGCATGATCTCTGCAGTTTCCTCAGAGTCGGTTCAGTTTAGGATGGGCTGAAGTGGAAAATTGTTCTGTAAGCTTATGAATCACCAACTCTTATCTTTTTTTTTTTTTTTTTAATGATGGAGGCCACATCCTTCAGGCTAAAGAGAAGAAGCACCAACCGGCTTATTATCAAAGCACAACTCAAAAGCAGGCATCTGTGATGGTGTGGGGATGCATTAGTGCACAAAGCATGGCTGACTTGCATCATCTGTGAAGACGCTATTAGTGACGCATCGCTTGCACGTGTGCAGGTTTTTGAAGCAGATTTTTGCACACGTTTAGGACAGTCCAGACCAGACCTTTGGCACGATGTGAAACCAAGTTGTACAACAACAAAATGGGGGGTTTTGTGGCATTAAACATGCTCAGAAATCACAGTTCTAACTTGCCACGGCAGAGGTAGTAAAACACTGGCTTTACTGTAAAACCAACACCAAGGAGTCATACGGCTCATCACGTGTCCGTTGTGATTTGAGCTCAAATCACAACCTGCTTCTTCTCCAGCCTCAGGATAAATCCCTTGTACTCAGGACAAGATGTGACACGCAGAGTGAAGAGACGGTCTGAGGAGGCTGAAGAAGCTCTGAGGGACAGTTTCAGCGTCACTATGTGGGAAGAGCTCTGCGCTCCACACTGAGAGGACGCTGACAGCATCACAGACGACGCCAACTTCTGTGTGGACAACACTGTGTCCATCGGGAAGGTACCAGTAATAAGTCCTGGATTAACTCTGAAACTTCTCAAGAAGAAGAAAAAGAAGAAGAAGAAGAAGAAGAGAGTCTCTAGATCAGGAATCAGTGTTTTGTTATAATCCTGTACAGCAGGAGTGCCAAACTCATTTTCGTTTTGGGCCGAGTCAAGATCATGAACACTCTTAAAGGGCCGGTTGTGCCAGAATGTATTGATAAAACCTGTTCACAAACTGATAAAATATCAACGAATTGTTAAAATTAAATATTATTGAACGTCTTCTCAGTCCCTCCAGGATTTTGTGATTCTTTTTGTGAGCTTTCCGATAAAGACCAAAGTGTTTGTGCTACTAATGCAGAAATATTTATGATGGTAAATGCGACTTTTTATTACTCGCTTTATAAATCATGGACTATAATGTGACATCAATTAAGGCTGAGGCAGCTGTTTAGTACAAGTAAGAAAGTTTTTGACAATTTTTGAGAAATATCTACAATAAACATGCATTAGCACAAAAATGCGCAGGGATTTGTTGATTTTGCGTGAATTTCCACTATAATTTTCAAGAAACTGGATGGACTGATTGATACAATTTGGCAGGAAACAGATAAAAACTGCATTGATTTGATTGATAGCATAATATTTAAACACACTTAGTGTTTAGTCTATAATCCAAAGGGCCACATAGAAAAACATGACGGGCCAGACTTGGCCCACGGGCCTTGCGTTTGACACGTGTCTTACAGAATTTTTTTCCCCCTCTGGGAAAATAAAATCCATTTCTGTTCTATTCTTAGCTAAGAGTCAGATGAGGCCAATCAGAAACAGAATCTAAGCCAAAGTCTCTAAAAGCTTCGGTTCTCCTTCTGTTAGATTGTTTTGTCCTGCGTAGCGTTTTGTTCATCTGATCTACACATTTCCAGGAAGTGGTTTTGTTTTAACTCTGTGTGCTTGTAGTAGACACCAGAATCAAGCCAGTACCAGTAAGATTACTTCTTTGACTTCCTTACGATGCGGTTCAGAACTCCAAGAGAGGAACCCAGGACATTCGGACGTCAGGAAACGAGGTACAAGCCGGTTTGAGGGTGACCTTCCCGGCCAAACGACAGCTGTGTGTTGACACATTCACAGCCGACAGAAGTGGAGGGGGGACGGGGGGGGGCTGAACCTGCCAAGGTCTAAATTTGGTTCCCAGAAGGATGTGACAACGCTGTCGTATTTCCAACCAAAGGAACACACTCTTCAATTTCACTGTGGCAGTTTGAATTGGCCAGAGTCCATTGTGTTTTCCAAGGGTGCCAAAAGCAGCTAAAGTTGGAGTTTATTCCTTCTTTTTTTCTCCTCCCCCCCACTGAAAACTTTTTAAAGCTGCTTCAAGTGCTTGAAACTCCAAAATACACAAATAAACCTTTCAGCTTCAGCTTTAATTGATTTCTCAATATTTTGGTATTAAAGAGGTTTGTTGATGTGGTGGCGATTGCAAGGCGCGGGTGTCAGCACCCCTCAGCCACCTAATCCACACACACACACACACACACGCACACACACACACGCACACACGCACACACACGCAACAAAAGATTGTGTTAATTGGACCGACATCACATGTTCTGCGCTGTTCAAAAAGCATCTGACTCCAGCTCTTTCACACAGACTAGCATCATGACTCCACTCTGAAAAGCAGGCCTTTTGGTCTGGACTGTAAAAATAAACAGCTCTTGTGACAAGTGTGACATGTGTTTCTGTTGTACAATTTTTTTGTAATTTTTTGTATTTATTTCCTCCACAGGCACCCCTCCCCCCCCATGGATGCAGAGGTACTCTGACACACTCAGTATTCGCAGCAGCAGGAAGCCCGTCAGCCCTACTTATACATGCAACCGGGGTGGAGAGGAGGTGGGTCTCACAATGAGCTGCAGGGGTTTGTGGAAGCAGGTACGGTGATGCAAACACAATCCAGAAACCAGATCCCTTTGTTGTGGCCTCTGGTGGGCATCCGTTGGTGGACACGCGTAGGAACACGCAGTGAAACGGGCAAAGTGGTTTGAATACGCTGCGCATTTGAAGCCTTTCAGAAGCACGGCGGGATTTCATGAAACGTAAAGACCTGGTGAGGGTGGTGCAGACGTTCTTACGCGGCTAAACTGAGAAATAATATTTCTTTTTCTCTTCTGCTGCTAATGAATAGCTTTTATTACACCCTTCAATAGTATGTGATGATTAAACCCTCCCTAAATTAATTCATTATTCAATCTTTATTGTGATTAAAGGATGCTTCTATGTCTCCTTTAATTCAGCCGTGCTGCAGCTTTCCGTTTTAACAAGGCAGAACTTCCTAATGGCCTATTGATCAGCTGTGCTCCCCAGTGATTCGTCCCAACTCATCCAATTGATTCTGTCACGGCCATTTTGGCGAGACAGCACAGAGTTAACATGGCTCGCTAATTAAGCTGTATGAACTTGCGCGTCTAATTAAAACGGGCCTGATACCTATTCTGTGCAGGCAGGCTGCTGAGATTTGTTTCATGTGGATGACTGGAAGTCGGTGCGTCCCGTCAAACGGGCGTCTGACCGAAGAGTGAGTGAATTAATAACGAAATGCACAAAGAGTGGACTGGTCGGTAGTTCACTTGAGCTTTTTAGGTTTTCTTTCAAACAAACCGTCTCCCGTCTCAAGCTGCAAACGGATCCAAAGCAGGTCGATCTAGATCACAGGTGTCTGAAGTGCGGCCTGTGTTCCATCTGCAGCACTTTGAATGATTTATCTATTTATTTTTTTGCACCCCTGGCTGCAGCCCAGCAATGATGCAAAGTTGAGCACCGTAGCACAGGCCCTCTGTGCGTATGGATAGTCTTTTAAAAACAATTTTCATTTGTTCACGGACAAATTACGATCTCAGAAAATGCTTCGACTGACCAAAAAGCAGACGTCTTTAAATGACCACACTTTCAATTTTGTAGTAAAGACATTCAGCAAGTTTTTTCAGCAAACTGTCAAAGCAAATTCTTGAAATTTGTTAAATGCAACAAACACGTTTAAAGAGCAAATGACTCACACGTTGCTCACTTAAGAATTTTTTTCTCCACACCAAGTTTCTTATGAGATGCTTTTTATAATCAATTCTCCAAAATGCCAGAAAAATAAGTAAATTCTGTCCTACCATCACAAATGTAAACATGTAGCTTTTGCTCAACTCTGCAAGAGATGATAAAAAATAATGAACTTCCTGCTTTCTACAAAGTGTGGAGGAACATCAGCCAGGCTGTGGGCTTGTTTCCCTAATAGGTTTACTTTGTAAATTAAATACATTAAATCAAAATTCTTTTGTAACCAAGGATCCAACTTGGTTTCTTGAAGGAAAATGGGTCGCCACATGTGCTTTTAGAAAGATAATGATTCAAAAGAAAAAAGTTCATAAAAATATAACGTTGGTTTGTTTTTGCTATCTATAAACGCAGGTACTATGAAAACAAAATTATGCACAGATATGTGCAGTTAAACAATCCAATGCTTCTACAAAAAAAACAAAAAAAACCCCACATTTTTGATGAATAGTTTCCATTAATGCAGCTATTGACACTGATATTAGGTTACAGAAGGACTTTTGTGACTTTCTGCTTTAACACATGAATATTTACACTCAGTAATGAATATTTAACATTTTCTATAAGACTGACTGTAGCATGAGATGAGAAAGACATGAGAAATGTTCCACTTCTCAGCACTCTACCACAGAACCATCCTACCGCTCTTCAGTGTTTAAATAACGGCGAGGCGAAACGCAATATTTGTGCCAGATTTATTTACGATCACAGCGAAGAGTGATTGATTTTTATAGCGACATAAAAAGATATTCTTTAATTGTGATCAGCCTATGATTATAAATCTCCCCGACGTGGCCAATGCAGCGTCCCCAGTTTAGCATTCAGCATTACTTGGCTCGGTGTCTGAAAATATAATTATCTCTGTGTAAAGAGGGTGAAGTGAAGCCCCGTGTTTGCCGCGCGAGGCCAAAAAACATAAATCTCGGGAACAGATCTCATTCTGGGCACATTCATTTCACAACACGCTGCACTCCGCAGACAGTAAATTACATTACCAACTTCAGATCCAATTGAAGGTAAAAACGCGGTAGAGGAGGTGCTCATTCAGAAAGTAGCGCACCGCTGTCGGTTTGTTTTTCAGCGGGCCTCAGATCGGGTCTAAATTACATGCTACCGCAACCCTTCCCACTCAAAAGGCCACTAATAATTACTGTTTGTACCTGTGAGAGAGATAATTGGCTCCTTCATAAAAAAAAAAAAGAAGACACAATTACACTGTAATTATTTCCTTTATCTAGAGCAGATCATGTGCCTGATATATGTGGAAGCCACATTGTGTGTCTGAGCTCTCCCTGAAGCCACGGTGAGGTCAGGGGCTAAGGCTCTTAACTGAGCGAAGCTTTAAGCGCAAGTTAAAATACAAACGCCGCTCGCTGGGATTGGACAGGATTCAGCGTAGATAGAAATGGGGAGAGAAAAAAACAACAACAACAACAACAACAAAAAAAACAGAGCCACAATCAGGTTAGGCTGACTCGCAAGCAAACAAATTAATTATAGATGAACAATGAATATTGCATACTGCTCTCAAAATTGTTGTTACTTCTGTTTCGTAGGCCAACAGATTTGATTTACGCAGCTGGATGTTTACGACCATAAAAGCTGAACATGCAGCAAAAAAAAAAAAAAAAAAAGAGAGAGAAAATAATGTGTTTTAGTTTTACTGGAAACTGAAAATAAGTTTAGTTTGTGTTCCGATAAAACGCATGTGAAAGTGGGTTTGTTTTCTTTCTTTTTTATGCAGCATCACATCATAGTCTGTCTGTATTATGTTTTATCCGATATTGCCCTCTGATGTGCAACACTTTAAAAAGTAATCGAGTGGGCCAAACAAAGCCCGGAACAGCCACCGTGTGCATCCAGTGGCTTTTCTATTTTCAAACCGGGGTTTAGAGTGTGGGGTAATAACGGCTCGGCCACCTGCTCACCCCAACTTGTTTTAAAACGTCCTTTATTTCCAAGGCGGCTTCGAATAAACACGTCAATCCAGAGTGAACCCCAAGGTGAACGCTCCAGTCCCTGGGCTTGGACGCCACACGCAGGTCGTGTTTTTGAACTGTGAGTGGAAATTAGGGAACTCAAAACACCTGGACAACTGAAGAAATTTGACCCTATGGAGAAACAGTTTATATAGTTTCATTAGGATCCTGCTGCAGAACAATTTAAAAAATAATAATTTAGTGAGATCCTAAAGATTTAGAGATGTAACTTCTTGAACAATTTGAGCTGAAGGGTATTAGATAAGACTAGAATATTAGGAAATAAATCACCCAGCTCCCAAACTATCCACAGGAAACAATACACTGGCGTCCTAAAGATTGTATAAAAACACTTTAAAAGATGCCATTGTTTGTTATGGGTCTCCAACTGTGAGCTCTGGAAGAGATTATGTTTCTTTGATCCTCCATCAAACCTTCCTGGTGGTGAAAAGGAAAGTTGTCACCACAACCAGTTCTGCCATTGTTCCAGTCGATGGCATTATTGTGCTGGAAAGAGTTAGGTGAGAAGCATTATATCTGTCGAAGCAATTTCCCGATTTATGAAAATACAAAATACACGTTCTCCCGTCTTCTCAGAAATTGGCCTCGGAGTTTATTTTACATTTTTATGTCACAGAAAAACTGTCAGGATGTATTGTTGTGAAGCAGGACCCCCATGTAGAGAGTGGCTTTGGCAATTTAATGAAAAATGAACAAAAACTCACAGGGAGCCAATGCAGATAAAGACAAATCAAAGCATAAAAACAGGAATCCATGTGCGAAAAGCAACAGGATGTAAAAGGAGGAACCAATGAGGAGTGAGAGTAGGAGACGTGTTTAAGTTCTGTGAGAGTGAACGCTGGAACAATAGACCGGGGCTGCAGGCATGAGGAGAGTGAGCAGACTGAAGAGAGAAAACGAGAGAGGGAGAGGCACAATGAATAAATAAACATATTTAATCTAGAATCACTAAGAAGAACTGAACTCAAGTAAAACTGAAAAAAGGCTGATCTAATCAAAAAATGAGACCAAGTCAAATGAAAAACAGGAATCAAAGCTAGAATAATAAAAAAAAATCAAATTCAAACAACCCAAACCAACCAACTAGTAAAATATTTTTTTTTTAAATGAAATATCAACCTGGGTCTTGAATGAATGACTACAATTTGTACAGGAAACAAATTAGGGTAAAAAAAAAAAAAAAAAAACCTAACGCAAAATCAGATCTTTGAGCTAAAAATGTTAATGTTTCCCTGAAGTGAAACACAAGACAAAACTGTGATATCTAAGGCCAAATACTGCAAGTTTTGGTAACACTTTATTTGACAGTGACAGGGCGTGCTTAAGACTGACAAGACCATGTCATAAAAGTGACATAACACCTGTGACAATCTTCATGAACGTCTACGACTGTTGTCCTGAAGTGTCATTTGGTAAATGATGACACTTTTAATGCAAAGTTAACCATTTTAATGGACTCTTAATACAAGTTTTAATGCAGTTTTTGTATTAAAGTGTCACTATTTACCAAATAATCCAAAATTGACACTCTTAATGGACGTTTAATACAAGTTTTAATGCAACTTTGCATTAAAAGTGTCACTGTTTGCCGAACGACACTTCATGACAACAGTCATAGTCATTCATAAAAGTGTTATGACAGTATTATGCACCCTGTCAAAGTGTTACTCGAGTTTTAGCTGCAGTTTTTAGGTCTGCAAACAAACAAACAAACAAACAAACAAACTATGAATCGCTCCACAGCTCAGTCTGATTTTATTCACGGCATGTAGGAGCAGAAGTTGCATTTTCACCCCTCCCGTGGATTTGGGGAAATTCAAGTGCTACCCCTGTCCTCCGTCACATCGTAAATCCGCACGCAGAGCTCATTTGCAAATTAGATGCAATCTTTTTTTGACATGCCGGTGTAAAATTCCATTTGAGATAAATGTTGCATTGTTCCTCATGCCGCCGCAGTCGGAGGCATGTAGCTGGCATGCGCGCGGCTCCACTTCGCAATTCAGAGAGTGACGCATCGAGCGAGGTTGCATTTGGATCCGGTGGGAGTGGGAGAGCTTTGTGTTTCTTCTGTAAGTATGTAGCGATTTCACTTCATCACCAGAGACACTTTCGGGGGTGCCGCTTTAATTGTTGGGCGGGAATCCAGCAGCGTAGGTTGCTATACAGCTAATGAGCCGAAATTACTAAAATAAAATGAACACAAACACTCCAAGCAGGGAAAAGAGAAAATCAATGCAATATGCTAAATTTGACAAGATTCGTAGCTGTTTGAGTGCATGTAGTCTCAAACTTATTTTCCCGATATGTTTTATCAGATTTATCAGATGTCTATGAAGGGCATGGAAATTACAAAGTGACTATTATTTACCTTTCTATAAAAAGATGAACTGAGCGACAGGAAAGGGGCATTTGAAGTAAAACCTGCACAATCTGTGGAAAGATTCGAACATTCAAGTTCACAGATGCTCTTTATCAAATATGACGATGCTTCCTGAGAACGTGGAAACCTTAGTTCCTGAACGCGGATAAATGAGCATAAACACACCCCAAATCAGTGGTGGTTTTAAATACAAATACACACCACAATAATATAGCAACGTTTGAAATTAAAAATAAAAAAAACATGTAAATGTAGCATTTTCTTTCCCCTTTACAATCATGCACTGCTTTGTGTTGGTCTGTCACTTGAAATCCGAATGAAACAATAAAAGTCCAAGCATGTCAGGTATAAAAATCGGCCCTATTTGAACATACAAAGCCAAAAGCTCATAAGCAGATACCCCCAGTTAATCCGCATGCAGGCGTTTGACGCAACGCCTCTTATTCGCGCAGACGCAGAAGACTCTGCGAAAAGCGTGCTCACCTCGCTGTCAGAGGGGCTCAGCTAGTAGGTGTGCTGACGTGGAGACGCCGGCCTCTCCGGAGAGCACAGCCCAGCAGAACAGCGGCGTGACGGGAAGGGAGGGCCTGATTATGCTGCGGCACAAGTTCAGCGTGCTGCCCTGAGCACCGCTGACCAGACACATCTAATGGGACGCGCAGGTGCCAGGGAACACGGTGAAACACGAGGAGGCCTGCTTAATAAACAGATAATCACATCAGTCTCCCTCTGTTCTCCTCTGGCTGATTAAGGCCTGCTCAGGCTTGCGTTTCCTAATGAGCAAAAGCCGCGGCTATTCCCGCCGCAGGAAGCTGACCGCGGTGGCACTTAAATGCATTTCACTCCTACAAAAGGATCACTCGCTGCTCTGCTGTGTTCATAAATGATCCTCAAAATAGTGCAGCTCGGGGGAAACGCCTGGCCAATGTGATTGCGGCTGCGGATGAGAGGACGGATAATGGAAAGCGAGCCGCACTCAGCTTCTCCACAGAAATCAGCAAACTAATGTGACGAGGGACAGAGATGACAACAGCAGATTTAACATCTCAGTGAGCCGCTGAGGATGGCGCAGCCTGGCAGCTCCCCATCTTCTCTCCTTCCCTGCCTTTCGCCGAGGCGGCCTCCCCGGTGACGACGACGGCGGATGGGTACGGTGGAGCGGCAAGATGGCCAGCTGTCGTACCGTCGGACGGGAGGGAAGCCAACGTGAACCGTCAGAGCCCTGGCCGGGGACGCCGAGGAAAGCCAGGCAGCGTTCCCTCTGCTCAGCGGGACGAAGAAACACACCTCACACACACGTCCGTCGCGTAGCGTGTGAGAAGCTTACGTTCCCTGTTAAATTTCCCCAGCCCCATCAGCACTTCATAAAAAGTAATGAATAGTGAAGTGACATGTTTGTTTGTCTTTCTGCAATTAAGTGTTGGTGTTGAAGTGACAGCCTTGGGGGAATTGCTGTCCCCGAAAATCCTCTTGATGAATGTGGATCGAATGATCTTTGTTAAATTTCGTCTCCAACGCCATGTGACTGTCAGTGTAATCTATTTTCACAGTGTGTTTTTGGAGGCACACTGGAGTTACTCGCTGCTCCTTCGTGTGCGCACCATCAGATAATTTGGAACGCAAACTTTTTCTGGAGAAAAAAAAATCGTCTTAAAAATCATATGGACCTTACAGTCTTGCCACGTTTGGCAGCAAAAACAGGTTTTCTATTGAACCAAAGGAACGTAGCACATTTTTGGTAAAACTCCAAGTACTTTGCTGTGCATAAAATATAAGCATCAAGTAAGATGAGCTCCATTTCATGAGGGGGTTGGAATATAGGGTGTAAAATAAACAGCGTGATGGTGAGACATTCAGGGCAGCACTTTTTCTGTGACCTCACAGAAATCCTTTTCATAATCAGTGATTTGCCTTCCCATCTTTGGATAAGAATCGAATGATGATTGAATGTGATTTAACATAAAGAAACAAAACCATGTGCAGGAGACAATATTGTGTATTTAATTTCAATCTTGTTATTGCTTCTTTTTTTTTATGTAGCCCTAAAATCTTCACATATTTACCACAATCAGGTGACAGAAATAATCTGGAAATTGATTCTGTTTTACAATAGACACTCAGGACCAAATTCATTTTTGACTACTGTTTGTCTCTTCCACAGGTGAAATCTATGTTTTTACAAGAAGAAGTCAAATCTGTCCTTTTAGCTCGACTTTTTCTCTCAAATGTACTACAGAGGAAGTAAAAAAACCCCATTAAACTCCAACAAAAGGAACAACACAAAAGGCAGTGGATGAAAGATGTAGGAGGCGCCTGGGCAAGAACCCAAACTCCAGAAATAGAGGGCTTCTCCTTTGCGCATCAACTCACGCTGAAGTTTACAAAGGCAAGTCATAGAAAAGCTGCTTTTTTTTTTTTTTGGTCACAGCAGTGTTCACATTTAAAAGGACAGAACGTATGAACTGTCCCTCTACGAGTCGTCGAAAAGAAACACATGCAAGACAGACGGATTGTGAAATTTCTGCTTTTACCTTGTATATATAATATATGACATAAGATTGATGAGTGAGAATTCATGTGCCTTGAAACAGAGGCAGTGGGACTGATGGCTTGGACCTCAGCTGCATGGTACATGACTACGACTCAGCTTTTTCCAGAAAATGTTTGTCTCTTGGATACCAGGAAGGATTTTTTTTCCCCTTCTTTCTCTTTTTTTTTTTTTTTTTTGCACCTGTGAGAACAAACGCAGCACGTACACCTGCAAGGGTAACTTGGTGTACAGTTGAAACCAGACTTTTACACACACACACACACACACACACACACACACACCGAATAAAAACAAAGCTTACAAAACCTAGCAAGAGTTATCGTCCATCTTCGCTGATGTCTTTAGATGTCAATATTTCCACATAATGTAATTCCCTCGTGAGGCCATCTGTTTTAGGAAGCGCACCGGTTCTGATGCCGCCACCCACAGACGTCACATTTAGTACGGCGTGAGCATTTTCCCTGTTTCTCCTCCAAAGACCAGCTGGATTAGACTGCAGACGGGGACGCATGTTGGCCAGTGCAGTTTCTGTCTAGAATGGAGACGGGGCAGAGACAAAACCTTAACAAGAGTAACTTATTCGTCAGGCAAGACATCCGGTTGCTTGTGACGGGTTCTGCACCCCTCCCAAGATTTTTCTGACCTGAGCAAGTTTTGTAATCTGCATACAAATGTGGACGAAAAGTGTTTATACCCAGCCAGTAGAAAAAGAAACAGAAATGTCACTGTCCCCTGCATGCTCCTACTCAATAAATGCTCTTCTAGGTGCAGCAAAGCGGTCCTACAAAGTAACTGTGCGTTGTTCTTTTCTCTTTAGGCTTACGTTTTCCATCTGCGAAGCCGGAAATAGCGCGACCTGTCAAGAAAGCTGCAGTTTTGTCACATTTATACAAATAAAATAGGCTCGTATTAAGCTGGTTAGCAAGAGTTTGGTTGCTGTAATGACAATTAAGTTTTTTTTCCTTTAATTTATTGAAAAAGCATCATTTTTAACAAAATGTAAATTAAAATGATCAGTTATTTGCCGTTTTTGTTCTTCTTTCTTACGTTTTTAAATTATTACATTGTTTTTTTTTATCTTTTAAGAGACGGCTGTGCAATTTACAAACAGAAACAAACATTTTCTTCCAGGGATATTATTGTTATTGTGCATGGCTTTATAAGCTAGTTTTTACCTTAATTAGTGTGATCCTTTTTACTCTGCAACTTTACAACCTCGATATTAATGGCTTTTGTTTGTTTTTCTTTCAGTTGCTTTCGTGCAATTTATCAGAATTAAAATTCTCGTAGCTGCCGGTCCGACCTCCGGAACGTCAGCCGTTTGTGCTCATCATGGTAGCGGTTTCTAATTCCTCATAACAAATCGCAAATCCTTTTGGACATGAACCAGTTGCTTCCGTACAACTCTCTGTCTCTCTTCTGTCTTATAACATAAGCACTTGCTTACGTCAATACGAACAATACTTTTGAATCCTGCACAGTCATTCCCCTATGAAACTAATAGACCTGATTTCATTGCTTGAGTCATTAAGAAACATGAAATGTTTAACTAGTTATACTTTTTTTTTTTTTTTTTTTTTTTTTTTTTTTGCTTTTTTTTTTTTTTTTTTATTAAATTTTTCTCCCAAATGAAAAAT